>NW_024039091.1:500000-552500 GCF_016077235.1 Cyprinodon tularosa
TTAGAATCAGAAATACTTTAGTAATCCCAGAGGGAAATTACTTTTGTTACATGCTCCAGTTACAGTTTTATATAATATATACACACATCCAACTACACAATATAATAAAGATAAAAAATAAGAATAAAAAGAGGTAAAATGTATACATAGCTCTTCTGTATATATATATGTACGTATATCTATGCATATGTAAAAACTAAATCCAAGTAAAGTGCAAAAATAGTGCATAAATGTCAATTACTGGGGGGCTGATTTATCAGACTATTTGCAAAGTTGGGTGGAAATTTAAATGAATCTAAAAATAATTTCTTATTAACTGCAAGAAAATGACCTGAACAATTCAGCCAGAAAAAAAATCTATTTAAAAGAATTTGTTAAAGTTTCCCAAATGTGGGACAATTAAGGGATTTTCTGTTCATTTTTATTCTATTCAATTCTAATCTAAAAAGTCCCACCTTAAGGATTCAAACCAGATATTTACATATAAAAACACATAAAAATCCAACATTGATTCAGAACGAACCTATAATACCACAACTATTTTTCGGTGTACTTTTTTCTAATTTTTCTCAGCATTTGATGGATTTTCCTATTGAACTGCATAACTTGAGTCATATTTTCTCATATTTTCCTTTATCAAGTTGTAAAAACAGTTTGCTGTGGTTTCTGTCTGCTTCTCCACACAGGACTGGTAGAACTCGGTCATGTTTGGAGGCATTTTCAAATAAAGAACCAATTTATTAATCCTAAAAAGGGCAACTTAGTTTGTATTTCTCACTGGTCAACAGCATGATGCAGTATAAAAACAATCGCATTCCAGAAACACTGTCATTGCAACTCAGAAATACAAAATAAAGTTAAAAATAATAGAAAATAATAAAAACAATAGCGACATCTTTGTTCCTATGAAGCACAATTTCAAAAAGAGAATGGCTGAGGGAATAAAGAATTGCCATTTGCCAATTCCGTTGCATACAGCTTCCAACAGTGAAACCATAAAATATGTTATAATATAATATTATAAATATATATTATAAATATTTAATTATTTAATGTAATTATTTATGCAGCAGTGATCAGAATGTAAACAGTGTAGGAGAAATGAAACTAGTTTAAAAAGAATGGTGCAAAGGGCATTAATATGAATGTCATGGTTTTAGTTCTGTGTAACTTTTCTTTTTGAGTTTTTAGTTTCACTTTGATCCATGTTTTGTTTTGTTTTCCAGTTGTTGATTTTCTTTTTTTGTTTATTTCCGATTTTGTGGTTTTCTGCATGTATTTGAGTTCTAATGTATTTCTTCTCCTCTGTTGCCCTTTTGTGTTGGTCTCCTTTTCCCTAGCTCCTTTCTAGACTCCTCTTTCCACACCTGCTCCCAACCTGCTGCTTAACCTGGTCTATGTTTCTCTCTCCCATATATGCACCTCCTGCTCAGTCACTGTTGCTGGTTTGTCGTCATTTCAGTGAGTATTCCAGGGTCTTGGTTTTTGTGGGTTTATGTTTTGGGAATTTTTGCTTCTGTTGAACTTTTTGGATAATAAATCTTCAAGAAACCACTTCAGTTTCAGTCTGCATTTGGGTCCTCCTTCAAACATCCACCCAACCTGACAATGGAAAGGTTAGTGCAGTACAAAATAAATATGGAGCCTAATGCAGAAGAAAATTTGAGTTGTGTCTTATTTAAAAGGATTGTAAAATTTCAGCATGTTAGTAGAGGAAAATAATGTAGACAGCGTGATGCAGAGTCCAGTTTAGAGTTTAACTGTTCTACAGTCTGATGGCGGTGGGGGAGAAGCTGTTGCAGAACCTGCTGGACCTGCATGCAATGCTGTGAAGCCTCTTCCCAGAGGGCAGCAGGGAGAACAGTCCATAGTGGGGGGGTGAGGGGTCATTGATGATGTCACGGGCTCGGGACACGCAGCGCTGGGATGAAATGTTTTTAATGGAGGGAAGAGGACCCCCCATGATCCTCTCTGCAGAAGGTTTTACTAGTTTGATACCAGTAGCATGGGTCATGAGTGAAGTGGGGCACGGTGGGGGCCCCTGATTTATTTTTTTTTACTTTTTACATAACAACAAATACATATGTCCGCTCTCGTCACATTTCGCATTTCAACATCTTTACGCATATCACTCTACAACTTTCAAGAAACCAGTCTGTTAAGTCCCAGCTCTGCCAATGGTTATCCAGGGATTATTGATGGGGGGTCCAATCGAACAGAGATACAATTCCTTTCAATCCAACATTGGTCCCATCAAGATGAACATATATTCATTGACCCCCGCATGAATATAGAAATTACATCACTTGCAGATTAAAGTAAAGAAAGTACACAGTAATGCAAGATAAATAGGTACAAAAGCAATAAAATAAATTGGTAAATAACTAAATAAATAAATAGATGTGTCAATGTTACAGTAGGAATTTAGTTATAGGCTCTACTTTGTTTCAAAGGCCTTCATCTTGAGTTTTAACCAGGCAGGGGTTATACACTTCTAGGCAGTCAGAAGAATAACTCTGATCAAATATTAAATGTCTTTTTCAATCATGTCTAAGGGGATTATACTTAAAATATACAGATACCTAAGTGAACGATTAAAATACTCTTTATCTCTGTTTGCACAGTTTTCCAAAAACTCAGGGGCCCTGACTTTTAACTTAAAATTCTGACCCCCTCTGATTTCCTAAATTCAAACTTACACGTCCAAATGGTGCACTGTAGTTAAACCTGCATTTAATCCAGATGGCAAACCTGCTGCTAACGCTGCTATTATTAAACCTAATGCTAACACTGGTGGAAACCCTTATGGTATTACAGGGGTTAACCAGTACGGGTGTTAACACTTTGAACCCCCATAAAACACGCTCACATCAAAGTCTGCAGGAGAGAACGAGAAGCAGATAAAGATCGGCAAATCCACAAGTGTTTCTTTTTAAATCTAGAAGCAATTAGTCATCTGTGATTCGCATTAGTTATAAAGAAAATGCTGAAAGATGTGATGGAAAACATGACTGGGTTTCAGGTTACTGTTGTTGTTTCTTACCTGCTTCATTTGCAGAATTTAAACTGAGCTGAAGGCTAAAGTTTGGGAAGGAGAAACGGAACAGAAACACAAGTTTAACCTGCTTGTTTTCTTAATCATTGTCTCCCTTTGATCTCCTCTTTCTTTAATCTTTTTTCCTTTCCCTTTTCTACTTTCCCATTGCAGGGTCCATATAATCTGTAATACTCTCTACATGGATTATAATAAAGCAATTTATATGCATAAATCAAGCGGAACACTATGGCGATAGCCGTACTGCTCCACTTGTGAAACTAAAATCTGTTGGGCTCTTTTTGATATCAATAAAGCCACATTGCCAGACAGGACACTGTTAAAAAAACTGCTGGTTTTTCAGCAACAAGAAGGTTTTCAGCTCCTGCTAATCTGAGATGTGTGAGTAAACAGTAACCGTTGCTTAGATGTGTTATCCCTCTTTCTGTGACTACCAAGAAAAAACCCCTCAAAGATTCCTAAGGGTTGCTCAAGAACGTTATGGATGCAAATTTTCTGACGCAGGAGCTCAGTATTTGGTTTTATTTGCATGCTGTTGGCAGCTAACTGGAGGCGACCCCAGTTTCTGTGTGGTAATCTTAACGGATGACAGCATTCCTGTCAGGGTGAGGATTGTTTGGACTGCTTATCTGCTGCAGGCATTGACAGGAGGCATGGAGCGCTGCAGCAGGCTTTGTTTATTCTGTCATCTGGTCGGTTAAAGCGTCTCGCAGTCCGGTCCCACATCACTGTTACCACATCATTCTGCATGCTTGCTTTAAAGGTGAATGAAATGACCAGACGCTGATGAAATACTTTAAAATATAGAGAATTAATGCCTTTTCTATAACCTGATGGATCAGTCATAGAATCACCACAGAAATTATCATTTTCAATAGTTCTGCTTTAAATCAATTTAAAAAAACATCACTCCCATTATTGGTATCAAAAATACTTTAAAGGAAAAAACTAAATAAATGCTTTAGGTGTGTCACAAAGTCTTGATTTCATCCCCAAAAGAACATGTGTAGATAGAGCTGAAAAACTCAACCACCTGTAAACCCAGTTCTGTTCATGGTCCAGATTGTAGATTCCTACGAATATATGCACTGGAAAAATTATCTAGAAATAAGTCAATATTTCTTAAATTACGTGTATTTACCCTTAATTTGAGTAGGTAAATGAGATTGCTAATGGAATTAGTATTTTTATTCTTAAAATACGATAATTAGATAATATGCACTTGAAGTAATCTTATTTTAAATGTAAATTGTCTTGTTCCATTGGCAAAATCTCTCTTTTATCTCCTCAATCTAATCTTTTTTCCTTAAGTTTGATAAAAACAAGGAGCAGATTGTTAAAAGAGGTCAGCAAAGAGAAACTTGGTTCTTTCAGCTTATCAGCCAGAATTTTAACTGTTTTAACCCTTCCCTTTATTTGTTGGCATCAGAGACAATCCCTGAAAGACAAAAATATCCCGAAAAGCAGAGTTAAAGTCTGTAGTAAGATAGCAGGTGTCCAGATTTCAGACCTGAGCTCTGTTTGGAGGAAAAGGGTCATTGGCACCAGTATCAGAGCCAATAATAACACCAATAAGTTTGCTCTTCAAAAACAATATTAAAACCAACCTTAGAATAAAACAGCAGCAACATTAGCAACAGTTTTCAGACCGTTTTCTGAACTGTGTAGATGACAATTACCCCATTTACGCTACCCTTGAAAAACCGTGCAGAGACCGGTCCGAGCTCAGTAACTGAGATAACTTATCGTGTGTAAATGGAAAGCAAACTGAACCGAGCTAGACACAACCGGACCGAGATAACTGCAGACCAGTTCCAGAGGTGGGCTCGGCTCGGTTTTTCCCTGACTCGGTTCTCTGATAACAAGAGCGCATGAGCAGAACGCGTCATCTCCGTCTGGCTGCACATCCCGATTCAAACTCCATTCCAGTAGGTGGCGGTAATGCCCCTCTGGAAGTTGCTTGCCAACCAACACAAAACAGAAGAAGAACAATAAACAAGAATGGAAATCTTCTCTACGCAACATTTTGATTTGCTTGATTCCCTCCTTCTTCGTCTTCTTCTTCTGTCTTGAGGGCGACATTGGGGTTGGATGTAGGAGTTTGCCCTGAAATCGAAGGGTTGACGGTTCAAGCCCCGACTCTGTCTTTCATCGTCATTGTGTCCTTGGGAAAGACACTTCACCTGCATTGTCTACTGATGGTGGTCAGAGGGCCCGGTGGCGCCAGTGTACGGCAGCCCCGCTTCTGTCAGTGAGCCCCAGGGCAGCTGTGGCTACAATGTAGCTTGCCACCATCAGTGTGTGTGTGCGTGAATGGGTGAATGAATGTAGTGTAAAGCACTTTGGTCAAGTCTCCTGACTTGAATAAAGGCGCTATATAAGTACATGCCATTTACCATTTGTGTTTTACGGCGGTAGGCAAACAACTTTTGGTGCTTTACCGCCACCAGCTGCTTGATTTCCTCCTTCAATACTGGCAGTAATACCGCAGATCGTCACTAGGAGGCGAGGAGTCGAGGATCCGAGATAGCGTGATGTGTAAACGGTCGTCAGAACCGAGCTCGGCTTGGTTAACTGATCCGAGCTCGGACCGGTCTCAGCATGGATCGGTTTTTCAAGGGTAGTGTAAATGGGGTAAACGATTAAATCTGTGAAACCCAAGAAGAACCTGAAAGCAAACAGTTTCAGATCATTCTGCTACAATTCTAAGTATTTTAACCTTTTGATATTCTGCATTAGTAAATGTTTTTCATTGTGGACATGACTGTCAGGTTATTTGGCTTCTCTAAATTCTCCTTATGTTTGGGTGCGTGAATAGTTGTTTGTTTCTGTGTCGCCCTGCGATGGACTGGCGACCTGCCTCTCACCCGTAGACAGCACCCCCGCGACCCCAGCTGGGATAAAGCATGAGGGAAAATGGATGGATGGATAATAAGGTATATTCTCCACAAACAAAAGATATATTTTCAATTAGGAAGTTTAATATTATGGTTTTTGTTTTAGTCTTCATGTTTTATATTTGCTTTTTAGATTTTCATATAAACTTTGTTCTGTAAAGGAAAGTTTAAAGATCCCCGTTCTTTTTAAACTTTGGAAAAATGATGGTCAGACTCTCTTTGTTTCTATAACGTTGTGTCAAAGAAAAACATCCTTAGGTGAAAACCTTCCTTGGGTGGAAGATTTCTCACTTTGGTGCTTTTGTTCCTCACTTTGATCATGAAGCTTTTTTTTTCAGGAAACGCCCTCAGCAGAGCGGATGAGCTGTAGTTTCCAGACAGCTAGGTGTCGATAGGCGACCTCATTCAGATGAGAAGTGGGCGTTGTGTAGCTAAACGGTTTATTGTCCTTAAATTCTAATACCAAACTGGAGAACACAGACTTTAAGCTTTATTGTGGCTCATGAAGCCCCAGCAGCAGGAACATGATTAAAGTAAATGTAAAACAGCCACAGATGTTCACAGGTATTCACACCTGTCTGAAGGTAACCGGTTTGAGGAAACTTAGTTTTTCAATCTTTTCTGAGATTTTGTGGCTTTTTCCTTTCGATTTCTGACTTTGATTTGGTTTAAAAGTTTAAATATTTGTTTTTGTTTTGTCAGTAGCCTCTTTAATCAGCCTCCTGGTTCCAGCTCAGGTGATTCTCATCTGTCTCTAAATCAGTGTTGCAATTTTTCTTTTAACAGACCTGGGTTTCACCTCAGTCCTTTGGGGGGGAGGGTTGTATTTTTTAGCCTATTTTATCTTTTATTTTTGCTCATTTTGCCTCTGTGTCCAATGTCACACCAACCCACAGAGTTCCTCTGAAGATTGCAGTGAAATGTTCCATGGAGAAACACACAACATCTGTGCAATCAGTAAATCACCCAACCAGGAAACTGATTGTGAGGGAATAGAAACTGTCACTCATCGTTACGTAGTTTCGGTTTATTGCTAATAAACAAATGAATGTTGGGAAGGTAAAATTCATGCAAATCAGTTTTATCAGCCGGTGCTGTGGACCACAAACATCTGTAACCAAATTTCCATCCAGTTTCCTGGAGTCTAAACCTTCCCTGGAAACAGAAATGTTACGATTATCAGCAAATATGACACATGGCATATAGCTAAGCCCATAAATTATATTTTATTTGTATAAATATTTAGGACTTTTACTAATTAATTCCATCTTCTATCCGGGGTCGGTTCGTGGGGGTAGCAGCTTCAGTAGGGAGGCCCAGACATCCCTCTCCCCAGCCTCTTGGTCCAGCTCCTCCGGGGGAATCCCAAGGCGCTCCCAGGCCAGCTGAGAAACATAGTCCCTCCAGCGTGTCCTGGGTGTCCTCCTGGGGTCTCCTCCTGGTGGGACGTGCCTGGAACATCTCACCAGGGAGATGTCCAGGAGGCATCCTAACCAGATGCCCAAGCCACCTCAACTGGCTCCTCTCAATGTGGAGGAGCAGCTGCTCTACTCTGAGTCCTCCCTGGATGACTGAGCTCCTCACCCTATCTCTAAGGGAGAGCCCAGACACACTACGGAGGAAACTCATTTCAGCCCCTTGTATCCAGGATCTCATTCTTTCGGTGATGACCCAAAGCTCATGACCATAGATGAGGGTAGGAACGTAGATCGACCGATAAATCAAGAGCTTTGCTTTTTACCTCAGCTCTCTCTTCACCACAACAGACCGGTACAACAAACGCTTCACAGCAGACGGCGCACCAATCCCACTTATCGATCTCCCGCTCCATCTTCCCCTCATTCGTGAATAAGACCCCAAGATACTTAAACTCCTCCACTAGGGGCAGTACATCCTCCCCAAGCTGGAGAAGGCACTCTACCCTTTTCCAGCTCCAGGCCATTTTTCTCGGATTTGAAGGCACCGATTCTCACTCGGCTGCAAACCGCTCCGATGAAACCAATAGAACCACATCATCTGCAAATAACAGAGACGTGATCCTAAGACCAACAAAACGGATCCCCTTAACACCTTTGGCTGCACCTTGAAATTCTGTCCATAACCGTTATGAACAGAATCTGTTACAAAGGGCAACCTTGGCGAAGTCCAACCCTCAGTCGAAACGTCATGACATTGGTTCTGTAATGTCATATTATAAAATAAAAAATCTGCTGCACCATAACATAAGGGTCCAACTTGGGCATTTTTTCCTGGATCAATGTCAGTTTTCTAAGCCACCTGTAAACCTGCCTGCATGCCGCCTGAGCAGCTCCTCACATTTAATAAACTTTAAGATGAATTTGTTTTTGGGCGAAGCAGCCAAGGAAAAAAGGATTTTCCACTATTTCCTATTAACCAAGCAGGTAAAGTTAACCGATCTCTGCTGCAGCTGAAAGAGGAGCATTTCCTTCTCTGCTTACGAGAAACCTTGTTGAATAAACATTAAAATGTCTCTAACCATGAAGCCTTTTTCTTTTTACCACTTTGAATAATCCCCTCATCGCTGCTGTGCTGCACAGTAACTCATCCTGAACGAAACATGCGATGCTCCGCTAATCCACACGGCTCAGCAGGCGGACTCCTGATTGGCCGACAGATTGGCCGGGTTCAGGAACTGAGAGCTGTGGGTCAGCTGCTTCTGTCCTGACCCGGAAAAGCGAGAACAGAAACTCTTTCTAGGAACAACAGTACACACTGGTTCTAGTTCTCCGTGGATCCGGACTCCTTCCAGGAAAGGCGTTCCTGTGTGGGCTTCTGATGACTTCTCCAGACCTCTTTCCTATGATCCATAAAACCAAAGAAATGCTCTGCCAGCTGTCTTCACTTCCCTGGATGCTACATTAGGACATAAGTGTTACAGTCTCACTGTTTTCTCTGAACCTCTGAATATCTTAAGTTCACTTAATGAAACTACCTCAGAGATCAGTAACTGTAACATACTGTTAATGCTGAAGAGCATGAAATTATGCCTTAACAAGCGTTTAAAATAGAACGGGTTAAGATCCTCACTGATGTGTTTGGGCAGATTATCAGTCATCCAGGTCATAGTCGTAATAAAAAAAAAAAACCTCAATGCACTGGACTTGGTTTCCAAGTTTGAAGACGTTTTAGTTCCCATCCAGGAAGCTTTTCAATTCAAAATGTCAGAAATAATGTTCGAGTTCGAGGTTTTATAGATTAGCCCAACAAAGCCTTGTTTTTGTTTAGAAAACGTGCAAACTGAACCGGACGAACGGGTCCCTCCCTTTGGAATGGGGGTCGTTTGGCTTGTTTTGTAACTAAATATGATTCAGTTAATGCCAAAAAACGATTGCATAATTTTGTTCAGTGGATGGAACTATATGATTGCTGATAATGTCTTCTCCAGGGTAACATATCCACAGTCCGAGCCATTTAGTGACATCAGTGTTTCCTATCTAAACACTTCCTTTTGTACAGAGCCTCGAATACTTTTTCACTCGTCAGGGATTTAGCTCCGCTTCTGCAGCAAATGTTTGTGGACTCCTGCACTCCTCCAGAAAAGATGTTTCTTTATAACTTAAAACAAATCTGGAAAAATCCTTAAGTTAAATTAGGACTCCAAATATCTTAGGGAAATGAAATAGTTGTCTTGCATTCAAACAGAAAAATGAGCCACAGGAAAATTCCTTCCACACACGGTGTGATTGTTGGTATCTATACCTTTTTCTTATCCAAACACACACAAAGACACCCGCACACGTTGAAACTTGGCTTTGGATTTGCTTAAGTGTCTCCCATGGGAATGTTGAAATATGCTCGGAGCCACAGGATTGAACTGTTGCTCAACAGGTTGCAACAGGGAAGCCTCTGAGTTAAGAAATACGACCCTTCAACCCTCAGATCACGTGCTTCACATGCAAATCCACAGAAGGGAGAAACCAAACGTCTGGGAGTAGGCGGTGGTGGAGAGGACAAAAGCTAACAAAAAAAAAAATTCATTTTGTCTAGAAGAACTAGTCTATTTACTACAAAGGTCAAAGAGAATCTCTCCTAAGTGGTTAAAAGGTCAGTAGAGCATCAGGCTTCAGTTCCTCGATGACAAAACTTCGAAGTCCACAGAACAGAAGGAGGTCAAAGAGCGAAGGCTGAACTAAAATCCCAGTAACCCCTTGAGAGACTCATGGTGCTGAGATGTTCATGTCCTCATACCTGCATGTTTAACCCCCTTAAAGTCCTTTAGATGCACAGAAATGTTGAGCTTTAGGGCCCTGTCTCTATTTAGACAGCGTATGGCTTTTTTTTCTTCTTCAATTTCAGGTGTATACATAGCGTATTCATAATGAATCCAGAACTTATGATGAATGACAGACTAAGTTATTGTCGGGTTCATAAAATGTAGGTTTTTGCTTAAGAAGAACTGAAATACACAATTTATGGATACAGTTTCTGCAGAAAGGAGAGACAGTTGAACCCCAGACTCAAACACACTGTCTCCCACTGGACCTCCTCTGCAGAGCATTTTATTAACAGAACATGACGCATGGTTACAAACAGAGTATTGTTCTGACAGAACAATTGATCAGTTCATGAAGACAGAATGCTCCATCAGAATGACAAGGCAGGATGGTCTCCTGACTGGATCATGACACAGGAGTGGAGCATCCCCTTGCACAAATGTTTCATAAGCACACATTAATTTTATAATCATCACTGAATAAACCTAACCGTTACGCATAACGCACGGCAGCATTACGAAGCATCAGTTAAAGCTCAGTTTAAGTTAAAGCTCAGTTAAAGCTGCTCCCCGATGATACCAGAATAAACCCAGAATAAAAACGATCAGATAACTTACCGGTGACTTATGGCCGATGTATGAGCATACGCTGGCATACGACGATGCTCAAAATTTCGTATTTGCCGTATATCAGAGCATGTGAGCGAATTGTAGGGAGCTCCCTACAATTTTAAATGACCATCCCCCCATACCATCCCCTGTGACATTTTATTACTGAATGTGTAAAATTTCTACTATATATCAAGAGTAATGGCAATAGTTTTGCCATTTCAACATTTGGCGGGCTGTGGGCTTACGAGTAGCCTGAGCTAAATAAATAAAACCAGGAAGTGTCCTACCATGACTATGAAGCTCATCCCAGTGGGAAATAAGTCCCTGACAATGTAGGGGCAGTGATAGCCATGCCAGTCCAGGGACAAACTGCTGTTCTACTAGAAGGTAGGGGTGTAAATAAGAATAGTTTTGTATTGATGCATCGATCCAACAGCCGACGATCCGATGCATCGTTACGTCCGCAAAAGTATCGATTCATGTTTTGTTTTGTTTTTCTCCGGACAATTTTTCTCCATTTACTCCTGGACGTAAATCTTCCTCCTGTGCTCCCGTGGAGCGTCTGTGGAGGGGGCGGGGACGTCTGGAGCCGAGGTATTGCATTGCACTCATTGCACTGATTTTGTTCAGTATTTTTTTATGCAAGGCCTTTCAGAATCTATAACGCAGGGGTATTATTATTTTTCAGTGAATGAGGCTTTAATAGGAATAGATGGAGAACAGCTTTTCTACTTCTGTTATTTGCTGTTGTCTCTCAAATACAATGCATAACGATATTACAGCTTTCATTGATTTATTTTAAATTTGAAAAATTGTCTAGTCTGTAAGGAAAAAAAAAAAGAACCAATTAATCGAATCGAATCGTAATGTATTCTTGGGTATCGAAAAAAATCGAACCGTTGGGTCAGGAAAACGATACTGAATCGAATGGCCATGATGGGTGTTATTTACACCCCTACTGTAAGTTGCCTTGGTCAAGGTCAATGACCGGCGAACCTGACATGTAATAAACATACCATGCATATTGCTTTAGGTTAATAGATTATATTAATTAGGCCATGCATCCTTCCAAAATAAATAAATCCACCATCCCCCTTCTACAACTAGACTGCAGCTGGAGTTCATTATTTTGTTTCATTTAGATGTTTTGAACCAAGGATAAATCTAAAAGTTGTACAACAATTTTCAAGGTCTGGTGTTTAAGATCCCCAGTTTATAAGGTAAATTTAGTTTAAAACAGCTAACTTCCTCCTTTGGATTATGATTTCTAATATTCTAAATAGCAGCGTTCATCAAGAGAAAACCTGACTCCACTTTTAATGAGTAAAAACTGCAGTAACTGAGCTCATCAGGCATGACGTCCATCTCTCCAGCTACTATCAGCATAAACACCGGAAAGCAACGCCGCTCTGTTGACCCAACTTCAAGAGGACACAGATCTTATCAGTTTGAAGCCGTCCACTGTTTTCACAGCAGGCTTCAGCTCCTTCGTGTACAAAACAAACAGAGCCAGAGTCAGGAGCCAGAAATCACCTGAGCAGATCACTGGATGCTCGTTTTTACTCTGACTGCATCACCACACTCACCTGTAAGCACACTCACTCCCACACAGCTGGCTTTTCACCAACGTCTTCATTCAGGGGATAGTCAATAAACATGTTTCCTGCAGAAGTCCAGAGAGGTTTTAGCCTGATCAGCAGTCTGCTGGGTGGGTGTGGGTGTGGGTAACCATCCATTTAACAGGCCGTTTCCACACAGCGGATGTATTTACATACACTGGCTTCGTAAAACAAACACAGTCTCTGGTTTCTCCTCTAAAGGCTAACAGTCATGTGTTGATTAATGTACAAGCTAATCACGCTGTATGTGCAGTTTGGGCTTTTTTGACACACCAAGACATGTAGACTAAAATAAGTGCACTTTTTCTTCAATTGATGAGGTAAGTGAGACACTTTGCCAATGAGACAAGACATTTTCCATTTGAAATAAGAAAAAAAAACTATTGCAATGTCTTATTTCAAGTGTATATTATCTAATTATCTTATCTTAAGAGTAAAATTACTCCATTGGCAAATCATCTTATTTACCCACTCAAATCAAGGGTAAATAAATATTTTTAGATAGTTTTTTAAGTGCAGGCTTCGGATCCGTATTCTTGCACATTTTTCCCATCAAAATTTCTGAGTTTAACTTTCCAAAGTAAAAACTAAGAAAAACCTTTCAAGCAAAGAGCAACAGAGAATATAAAAATTTTCTCTACAATAATATCTGCTGTCATTTTAGGTACTTTTTTCACCAGGGAAGTAAAACCTGTAAAAGTACTTTAATATTTGATTGCCTAACAAGAATTTATTTTAAATCTGTGTTCCTTCAAGAATAAAACGTGTATTGTTAAAAAATATACAGGGGTTGGACAATGAAACTGAAACACCTGGTTTTAGACCCCAATAATTTATTAGTATGGTGTAGGGCCTCCTTCTGCGGCCAATACAGCATCAATTCATCTTGGGAATGACATATACAAGTCCTGCACAGGTCAGAGGGATTTTAAACCATTCTTCTTGCAGGATAGTGGCCAGGTCACGATGTGATGCTGGTGGAGGAAAATGTTTCCTGACTCGCTCCTCCAAAGTACCCCAAAGTGGCTCAATAATATTTAGATCTGGTGACTGTGCAGGCCATGGGAGATGTTCAACTTCACTTTCATGTTCATCAAACCAATCTTTCACCAGTCTTGCTGTGCGTATTGATGCACTGTCATCCTGATACACGACACCTCCTTCAGGATGCAATGTTTGAACCATTGGATGCACATGGTCCTCCAGAATGGTTCGGTAGTCCTTGGCAGTGACACGCCCATCTAGCACAAGTATGGGGCAAAGGGAATGCCATGATATGGCAGCCCAAACCATCACTGATCCACCCCCATGCTTGTTCTGGTAACAGATAGGGTACAAAGGTTGATTTTAAATTAAGCTTTATTTGAACTTTATTACAGACACAAAGTCCAATAATAGAAACAAATTATTTATTTTATTTCAGTTTAATATGGGAAAAAAAAGTCAGAATTCTGACTATTTCTGACTATTTCTCAGAATTCTGAGAAAAAAAGTCAGAATTCTGACTTTTTTTTCCCCCCCATGTTAAACTGACATAAAATTTAAAAATCAGTTAACTTTTTTTTTTTTCAGTGGCCCTAATCCTCTTCCGTAATACGGCACCTAAAACCTTTCAGTGTTTTTTGTACAGGTAGACAGGACTCTAAACCTGATTGGCGAGCTTGGACCCTGGCAGTTACACATTATACATGTAAATATCATCTGGCAGCGTATCAAAGGCAACAAGATCTTATCAGGTGAAAGCAGATAAGGTTACCTTTTGAATTTCCCTCTGATCAAACTAAAGTGAACAATGTGTGTTTTTATGTAACACATTGAGACACTTTCAGTGCCAGTTTAAAAAAAATAATCCTAAACCACAGAAAGAGTCCAAATCTATTCCTGGTCCTCACCTCTGCAGAGTCTTTACTGATACTTACATGACACTGTCATCAGCATACAGGTGGAAGTGAATTTCTTGTAAACTTTCCGGTAGCTCATGAACATATTTATTAAATCAGAAGATCTTCCAATCATTAAACTTTACATCTAACTTTATTTGCAGTATAACAAACTATAAAGATGAATTACACCGACTAGACTAGACTGATTGCAACAGTTCATTCTGATCATTTTTCTGCTTGTTGAAATGACAAAATTAATGATTAGAAGGTGGGAAGCATAAACCTGCAAACAGAAATCCTTCACTCAGGCTTCCTCCTTTCAGTGCACTAAGATGCGTTTTCACAGATCCTTCCTCCCGTCTGCTGTCAGATTTTATAACCATCTCTGCTAAAAAAACAAAATGAGATTTCATATCTCTGATGTTTTTTTACAGTCTGGATGTTGCACATCTTCCTGCTCCTATTCCGATTTTTAGCTTTTATATTCTTCATTCTTTTGTGCATATGCTCACACACAGCTCAAAGTGAGCCAACGCTATTTTAATGTTTAACATGACATCAGATCAATTAGGACTTAATTTACTGGGGTTTTTTATGCTTGATTTGTGCGGGCAGTGCTTTTATTTTATTTTATTTATTTAAGACCCTTATGATGAGTACAATAATTGGATCCAGCGTTCCCTCGCCCGGACGCGGGTCACCGGGGCCCCACTCTGGAGCCAGGCCTGGAGGGGGGGCACGATGGCGAGCGCCTGGTGGCCGGGCTTTTACCCATGGGGCCCGGCCGGGCTCAGCCCGAAGAGGAAACATGGGTCCCCCCTTACATGGGCCCACCACCCGTGAGAGGGGCCATAGGGGTCGGGTGCAATGTGTGTTGGGTGGCGGCCGGGGGAGGGGACCCTGGCGGTCCGATCCTCGGCTGCAGAAGCTGGCTCTTGGGACGTGGAATGTCACCTCGCTGGTGGGGAAGGAGCCGGAGCTAGTGTGTGAGGCTGAGAGGTTCCGGCTAGAAATAGTCGGTCTCACCTCAACGCATGGTTCTGGTTCTGGAACCAGTCACCTTGAGAGGGGCTGGACATACTTCCACTCTGGAGTTGCCCACGGTGAGAGGCGCCGGGCAGGAGTGGGCATACTTGTTGCCCGCCATCTCGGCGCCTGTACGTTGGGGTTTACCCCGGTGAACGAGAGGGTTGCCTCCCTCCGCCTACGGTTGGGGGGACGGGTTCTGACTGTTGTCTGTGCTTACGGGACGAACAACAGTTCAGATTACCCACCCTTCTTGGAGTCCTTAGAGGGGGTACTGGAGGGTGCCCCTCCTGGGGACTCCCTTGTTCTGCTGGGAGACTTCAACGCTCACGTGGGCAATGACAGTGAGACATGGAGGGGCGTGGTTGGGAGGAATGGCCGCCCTGATCTGAACTCGAGTGGTGTTCTGTTGTTGGACTTCTGTGCTCGTCATGGATTGTCCATAACGAACACCATGTTCAAGCATAAGGGTGTCCATATGTTCACATGGCACCAGGACACCCTAGGCCGCAGTTCGATGATCGACTTTGTCATCGTTTCATCGGACTTGCGGCCGTATGTCTTGGACACTCGGGTGAAGAGAGGTGCTGAGCTTTCCACTGACCACTACCTGGTGGTGAGTTGGCTCCGGTGGTGGGGGAGGATGCCGGTCAGACCTGGCAGGCCCAAACGTGTTGTGAGGGTCTGCTGGGAACGTCTGGCGGAGTCCCCTGTTAGGCGGAGCTTTAACTCCCATCTCCGGCAGAACTTCGAACACATCCCGGGGGAGGTGGGGGACATTGAGTCCGAGTGGACCATGTTCCGTTCCTCCATTGTCGAGGCGGCTTATCTGAGCTGCGGCCGCAAGGTTGTCGGTGCCTGTCGTGGCGGCAACCCTCGAACCCGTTGGTGGACACCTCCGGTGAGGGATGCTGTCAGGTTGAAGAAGGAGGCCTATCGGGCCTTTTTGGCCTGTGGGGCTCCGGAATCAGCTGATGGGTACCGGCGGGCGAAGCGGCATGCGGCTCGGATGGTTGCTGAGGCAAAAACTCGGGTGTGGGAGGAGTTTGGAGAGGCCATGGAGAAAGACTTCCGCACGGCTCCGAAGCGATTCTGGTCCGCCATCCGGCGTCTCAGGAGGGGGAAGCGGTGCAGCACCAACACTGTTTATAGTGGGGATAGTGTGCTGCTGACCTCGACTCGGGATGTTGTGGGTCGGTGGGCGGAATACTTCGAAGACCTCCTCAATCCCACCAACATGTCTTCCATTGAGGAAGCTGGGCCTGGGGACTCTGGGCTGGGCTCTCCAATCTCTGTGGGCGAGGTCGCCGAGGTGGTTAAAAAGCTCCTCGGTGGCAGGGCCCCGGGGGTGGATGAGATCCGCCCGGAGTTCCTCAAGGTCCTGGATGTTGTGGGGTTGTGTTGGCTGACACGACTCTTCAACATTGCATGGACATCGGGGGCAGTCCCCCTGGATTGGCAGACTGGGGTGGTGGTCCCCCTATTCAAAAAGGGGGACCGGAGGGTGTGCTCCAATTACAGGCGAGTCACACTCTTAAGCCTCCCCGGCAAGGTCTATTCGGGGGTGCTGGAGAGGAGGGTCCGTCGGATAGTCGAACCTCGGATTCAGGAAGAGCAGTGTGGTTTCCGTCCTGGTCGTGGAACGCTGGACCAGCTCTACACCCTCAGCAGGGTCCTGGAGGGTGCATGGGAGTTCGCCCAACCAGTCTACATGTGCTTTGTGGACTTGGAGAAGGCGTTCGACCGTGTCCCTCGGGGGGCCCTGTGGGGGGTTCTCCGGGAGTACGGGGTGCCGGGCCCTTTGATACGGGCTGTCAGGTCCCTGTATGACCGGTGTCGGAGTCTGGTCCGCATTGCCAGCAGTAAGTCGGGCTCGTTTCCAGTGAGAGTTGGACTCCGCCAGGGCTGCCCTTTGTCACCGATTCTGTTCATTACCTTCATGGACAGAATTTCTAGGCGCAGCCAAGGTGTTGAGGGGATCCGTTTTGGTGGCCTTAGGATTGCGTCTCTGCTTTTTGCAGATGATGTGGTCCTGTTGGCTTCATCAAGTCGTGATCTGCAGCTCTCGCTGGATCGGTTCGCAGCCGAGTGTGAAGCGGCCGGGATGGGGATCAGTGCCTCCAAATCCGAGGCCATGGTCTTGAGCCGGAAAAGGGTAGAGTGCCTTCTCCGGGTCAGGGGGGGTGTCCTGCCCCAAGTGGAGTAATCTTGGGATCTTGTTCACGAATGAGGGAAGAAGGGAGCGGGAGATCGACAGGCGGATTGGTGCAGCGTCTGCCGTGAAGCGGGCACTGTACCGGTCCGTCGTGGTGAAGAGAGAGCTGAGTCAAAAAGCGAAGCTCTCGATTTACCGGTCGATCTACGTTCCTACCCTCATCTATGGTCATGAACTCTGGGTCATGACCGAAAGAACGAGATCGCGGATACAAGCGGCCGAAATGGGTTTCCTCCGTAGGGTGGCTGGGCTCTCCCTTAGAGATAGGGTGAGAAGCTCGGTCATCCGGGAGGGACTCGGAGTAGAGCCGCTGCTCCTCCACGTCGAGAGGAGCCAGTTGAGGTGGCTTGGGCATCTGTTTAGGATGCCTCCTGGACGCCTCCCTGGTGAGGTGTTCCGGGCACGTCCCACCGGGGGGAGGCCCCGGGGAAGACCCAGGACACGCTGGAGAGACTATGTTTCTCGGCTGGCCTGGGAACGCCTTGGGGTTCCTCCTGAAGAGCTGGAAGAAGTGGCTGGGGAGAGGGAAGTCTGGGCCTCCCTTCTTAAGCTGCTGCCCCCGCGACCCGACCCCGGATAAGCGGAGGAAGATGGATGGATGGATGGATGGATGGATATTTTTGTTATTTTATCTTCTTGTGCAGCACTTTGGAAACCTTGTGTTTATTGAAATCGTGCTACATAAATAAAGTGGATTGGAATGATTAAACATTATTATCAAAACATTTTTTAAATCTAACAAAAGGAATTCATTTAGTAATTTAAACATTGTTCTCTTTCTTTTATTTATGAATGAAAGCATGAAGAGCTTGTTGAGATGAATTTACCTCAACGTTTTTAATTTGACTTTATTTAGGGGATTCTCTTGATGTTTGACATCATTCTTTCCTTATTGTCCTTCATCTGGATCATCTGGAATATAGGAATGAATCTAAAGG
This sequence comes from Cyprinodon tularosa, assembly GCF_016077235.1. NCBI lineage: Eukaryota > Metazoa > Chordata > Actinopteri > Cyprinodontiformes > Cyprinodontidae > Cyprinodon > Cyprinodon tularosa. The sequence goes on from NW_024039091.1 coordinate 518,480, forward strand.
GTAGAAGAAGCTCTTAAAGCAGCAGATCGATTAGCAAACCTTCATACTTGTATCCTTAAACATCAGATTTAATTGAATTGTTCCACTGCCTGTTTACCGTTGGCCATAATGAATCCCATTCCGGTCAAATGTGGATTCAACACGGATGTCCTTAATGGGTAAAAACAGGAAGTTGCTCACTTCCCAAAGTTATCCCTCAGCCAAACACACACACACCGACAGTCAGTTAGGCCGGCCAGATGAGAGGAAAAAAGGAAAACCACACGCTAACGCTCAGGGCTTAGGAATGAGTGACATTCCGTGTATGTGACTCAGCGCTCACTTTCAATTGGTGTGAGGAATTCTGTGGGTGGAAAGGGAAGGAAGGGAGCCTTCTGATTGGCCGGACAGAGAACTCAGAGCAGTTTGAATTGGATGAAATTCAAGCTGCTTTGAAATGTAACATAAGAGCGACGTTATAAAAACGGGACTTACGGGAATCTGGGAAAACAGCTCCTTTCCTTTCTCATCCCTGCGGGCAGAGAAAACTTAGAGCAGGCTGAGTCATGAAATTTGACTGCTTGGGACTTTTTTGCCACAATAAAAGGAAGGTACATGGGTTAAAATAAAAAAACAACAGGAAAAATACAGAAAACTGTTCTTTTTTTTTCAGCAGGAAAGAATAAATCTCATTAAAAAAAGAAAAGTAGAACCAAACATCATTGTTTAAATACTTCCAAGGCTAAATGGGTGATGAAAACTTTAAATGTAAGATTACAAAAGGGTGAAAATAAACCAAAGCAGATTATCAGGATGATGTATACATATAACAGAAGCTTTCTAACAATTTGAGAATTAATTAAGGTAAAACAAAAAATGATGTGGGGAATAAAGTTCCCTTTTTTGCCCCAACAGTTTCTTCGCCACTCCTTTAAGAAGTGAGAGTTGAAACTCCTGCAGCGATTGCACTGGGAATCTGGAAAACTTCCTCACATCATCAGAAACTCTAAACATGCGCAGTACGATTATTTTCCTTTCTGGGGCGACTTTCCAGTCAAACGAGAGTTTTCCGATCAGCCCGTCTTTCAGCCTGATCACGCGTTGTGTAGTGTACAGAATCAAACATGTTTGATTTTCGGTTGACCGTCGTGGGCAAATCGCTCATTGTGCAAACGTGGATTCTTCTTCTTCCTCTCAGAGGAAAACACAGAAGCATGGCGGGGGTGCAATGATTACAGAACTTGTCTATCTCCCGGATAGACGAGTCCGAGTAGCTCCATCTCACTGCGGAGCTGAGTCCCACCTGGTTTTTAGACGTACAGTTTGAGCAGGCAGATCGCATCAGAGCGTCGTACAGTGTGAGCTGTAGCTGCGTGCTACAATTGAAAAAATTGTCCCGTGTATACTCTTCCTGGGGAGCCACCAGGGCAGAGCTTGCTCCCCGCTGGCAGTATGTGTTCACGTCACATATGAGGTGAAAATTTGAAACAAAAGAAGCAGAGCAGACATATTGAATCAGGAGCCGCTTTATGTTGGAAGGTGGTCGTGTCTTAACACATCTAGAATCTTTCCTTTGATCACAGTAATAGTTTAAAAACTGTTTTCAGGTATTATTTTTTTGTTTTATTAGGCCATGATTTTTAGATAATAAGAGCTTAAATGAAGACATACAGTAATTATGAGAAATACTAGAAAAAGTTTTGTCAAATTACCAAAAAGCAGCTCAGCTACTGACTATTAATAATAAATGTAAAGTTAACATATAATTTGCTTCTGCATCTCGAATTAAAAAGTTGTTTCTTCGTCTAACCACATTGCTCTCACCCAACCCGATGGAAAAACAACCTAAATATCAAAACATTTAGAAAAAGGTTATGAACAGATGAGAGGAAATGAAAGGAATATAAAATAGAAGCATAGAAAAGAGGAAGAGAGAGATGATGTAATGAAAGCAAAGCTTTTGAAGGGCAACGAGGATCAGTTCAGTAAGATTTTCCCAGGTTCTTTATTTAGGCTGTGGTTTATTTTAAAAATCAATTGTTTTGCAGCAACACATCTTGTTGGCCCGTGCACAAAAAATATTCCAGTTTAACTTCTTTACAGTTTACAGAAAATTTTTTTATGCTTTTTGTGAATGCTAAAGATCATCAAACTAATTATAACACCAGGCAGAGAAAAGAGATAACGCAATTACAGTCTTTTAACACTGCCTTCATTTCATATTAAAAACGCATTCAAAACTTATCTTGCAGTTATTAGCAGCGTTAAGGACCAGAGCATGTGAGCGGAGCCGAGCCTGGAGCGGAAGAAATATGGCGGAGCGCAGAACGGTTTTCTATTCAAAGGCCGGAGCGAGTATTTCGCTCCGCTCCAGTTCGCTCCGATGCGCTAACGTCAATTAAAAATGTTGGATTATAAACCTTTTAAAATAACATTTATTTGATTCAAGTCTAGTAAAAAAAAAATAATATTATTTAGGAAACATGCGGCAACATGAATGGAGTGAGGTTTTTACATTTACAGCTGGGAAACAGTTTGAAGCTTTAACAGCCAGTTAAAGAAGACAATCCATATGATTCGGTCACATTAAATAAAACGCCATTTGTCCCAGGGCCCTGGTACGGAAGAGGATTAGGGCCACTTAAGTAATTTATTTTATTTTATTTCAGTACAGTATGGGAAAAAAGTCAGAATTCTGACTTTAATCTCAGAATTCTGACTTTTTTCTCAGAATTCTGACTTTTTTTTATTGTCGGATTTCAGTCAGAATTCTGAGAAAAAAGTCTGAATTCTGACTTTTTTCCCATGTTAAACTGAAATAAAATTTAAAAATCAGTTAACTTTTGTTTGTTTTTTTAGTGGCCCTAATCCTCTTCCGTACCCTGGCATTATTACATGAAGGAAAAATGTCAGAAAAAACCTCCTAAAAAAAATCTGAGTGAGCGTGGAGCGATTTCGTCGGAGCAGAAGAAAAATTAAGGTGAGTCGGGAGCAGGAATTGCACGGCGCTCTGTTCCGTTCAAATGCTCTGTTAGGGACAATTTATACGCTTACTATTTGCAATCACTTCTAGTGTTATTAATTTTTTCAGTCATATCAGAACAACTTTTCTGTATCGAAAGAAGGAGGGTGGAAACAGCCAAATCATAGAGCAAAGAGAAACCAGTGTGGAGGAGGCTAATACCGCTTCCCCACTGGCCGAAAAACCAGTTTAAACCTGAACAGTTGGCTTTTAGTGGGAGTGGGAACAGCTCACTGACCCACATTGACCCTGGTCAAACTCAGCAAGCAACCCGGTTTAAAATTCCCTTCAAACGATTTGGCACCGATCGGCATACAGTGGGAACATTAGACCAAGTTCAACTCGCTAATTTAAGTGACGCCGTTGAATACTTTATATCTAAAGCAAGAGTCTAAATATCCTAGTTCATAATGTCGGTGTAATTCTCAAAGCCATAAAATGTTAATTTCTGTCTCTGTTCTTCAAAAACAGCATTACTACACTGCAAAAAATCTAAAACTTGATAAGTAATTTTTTCTTATAAGTGCATTTGTTCTTGAACTGAGTAGGTAAAAGAGACATTTTGCCAATGGAACGAGACAATTTACACTGCAGAAAGCATAATTGGACTGTATTATTTCAAGTGCATGTTATCTAATTATCTTAGTTTAAGACTAAAATCACTCATTCCATTGGCAAACCACCTCATTTACCTACTCAAATTAAGGGTGAATACACTTAATTTAAGAAATCTTTACTTAATTCTAGCTCGTTTTTTGCAGTGTAGGGTGTGCTGGAAGGGAACTTTGGACTTTAGTGATGATTATCTATTAGCCTGAAAAAGAAAGAATAACAGATTGACTCCCATCTTTGTTTTTAACTCTAACTACACTGCAAAAACTCTCTAAACATCAACATTTCTTAAAATAAGTGTGTTTACCATTCATTTGACTGGGTAAATAAGATGATCTCCCAATAGAATGAATATTTGTATTCTTACTATCACATAATCATATATTGTGCACTTGAAATGATTCGATGCAATTGATTTTTCTTATTTTAAATGTAAACCTAAGGCTCCTCAGTGGCAGATTGTTGCAGTGATACCTTGCAGCAAGAAGGTTCTGGGTTCCTTTTCCTTCCTGCATGTTATTCTCATGCATGCATGGGTTCTCTCTGGGTACCTCGGCTTCCTCCCACAATCCAAAAGCATGACTGTTGGTTTAATTGGTGTCTCTATATTGTCTTGAGGTGTGAGTGTGTGTGCATGCTTGTGTGTCTCTGTGGCGACCCGTTCAGGGAGTACCTTGCCTCTCGCCCATAGACAGCCATATAGATAGAAGAAGAATTCAACTTTCGTCACAAGAGCAAGTAAAAGTATTCCCGCCACCCGGGGAGCAGTGTTAACTCAGGGACCCAGAGTGGCGGATCGAACTCAGAACCTCAGGATGCAAAGCCCTATGCCCTAACCACTAGGCTGCCAGTCCCCTATGATATGCACTGGCCCCATCATGACCCTGATGGAATAACCAGTAGAAGATGGACGGATGGATTGATTTTAGGAAAAACTGTCTTAGTTAGATTTATATTTTTCCATCATACTGTTGCTACAAAAAGGAAAAAGAAAAGTGTTTCCTTTTAGTTAGTGATGATTCTAATAGATATCTTCTAAAAGCAGCTAACCTTAAGCATCAAAACAAATCTCTAAAAGATCAAATATGAGAAAACCCTGATGCCAGCAGCAGGATGTACTTGGTTAAGGTTAAAGGCACAAACATCCTGTTCATCAGCTCTCTTTTAATCTCTATAAAACTGGGGCTTCTTCGTCAATTTAAAGCAGAACTAAAAATATCATTAAAAGATTATAATGAATAAAAGGATAAGAAAAAGTTTGCTTAAAAGCAGTTGTAGAAAGATGAAAGAAAGGGGATTAACCTGCAGCCTGCGAGTATTTCCATTCAGCAACCGCTCTACGACGTCTTCCTCTAAAGCTGTTACAGATGATTAACAGAGCAAATCCCTGCAGATCAACCCTTGATGAAAGTTCAAATTTGATTGTAGAGAACAAACAAATGTTTAATTTGAACGGTTTTGGTGTTTTAATAAAGACTATGCATGAAAATCCAACAGTTGACCAAAGATCATGGAGAGAAATATTCCTTCTAACATAAACTAATGTCTGATTATCAGTAATGGATTAAAGAAAACAACATGAACATAAGCAGGTAATTAAGTAAATAAACATTTATCGTAGTCTGAGTCAGAGCTGCAGTAAAAACCTTTAATTTATTACGATTCTGTTGGATTTCAGAGTAAGATTGTTCAGATTCCAACTTTAAGAGAAAACAGCTTGAAGGGACTCATGATGTCAGAACCAGGACCAGAACCTGAGGAATAGAAAAGTGAAGGTTATTCCCACATGGGTTAGATGAGGCGGTTTACTTCCTGAGCTCAGCTCAGTCGTCCCACAGGTACCAGCAGGGCTGGCCTGGTTCCGGCCTTTTGGGGGGTGCGTTCAAAACCAGTAAATGCAAGCAGAACCACAACACTGCACTGGGAAAAAAAAACGATCTAGAAATAAGTAAAAAATGTCTTAAATTAAGTGTATTTACCCTTAATTTGAGTAGGTGAATGAGATAGTTTGCCAATGGAATTAGTATTTTTACTCTTAAAATAAGATATTTAGATAAAATGCACTTGAACTAAAGCGATGCAATTGTGTTTTCTTATTTTGAATGCAAACTGTCTTGTTCCACTGGCAATATGTCTCTTTTACCTTCTCAATCTCAAGGACAAATGCACTTATTTTAAGAAAAACTGACTTATCTAGATGTAGATTTTTTCCAGTGTGAGGTGGAGCAATAAGATGAAAAATAGTTTCTGATGAAGCTCTGAAAACAAACATCTTAGTTTACATGACACATCTGTCAAAAGCAAAATCCATCTGAACGGTGTAGGTTGATCCAGTAGGGCCCAGTTGCCTGATTCTGGTTTGCAGGGCGGGGCTGAGATCAGACACAACATTGGACAGTCAGAGAAAACTCTTCGTGATGTTTGAAAAGTTCCTTTTGTATCTATGCTTCCTTTTCTATGTCTGCTTCTGTCTCCTTGAACCCCAGTGGGCCTCAGCAGATGGCCGCTCACACTGAGCCTGGTTCTGCTGGAGGTTTCTTCCTGTTCAAAGGCAGTTTTTCCTCTCCACTGTCGCTACAAGCATGCTTAGTGTGAGGGATTGCTGAAGAGTCAATGAGTCGATGCAATCAACTGGTTTTCCTTAGATAGAAAACTTTTAATCAATCTGACTGGATGATCTGGTGAACTGGAAAGCGACCTGAGATTTGTGTTGTGGATTGGAGCTATAGAAATAAACTGAATTTAATTGACTGCATCCAAAAAAAAATTTATTTTACATTTAGAGGTACAAAAAAAAATCCAACTGTAGAAAAAAGACATTTAGAAATTATTATTGTTTTCACTGTTTCAATGTTAAATCTGTAATTTATTATTAGTTTTTTAAATCTAGACTAACCTCATTTTGTATAGAAGCTCAAATCTAATGAGCATGGACAAGAAAGGATAAAGGTCAAAGGTTGAAGGTCGGGGTACCTGCTGTTCATTATAATTGGAAAACAAATCGTTTCCTGATTTCTTTGAAAAAATAGGGGGGAAAAACACAAAAAACAAAAAAAGAGCCTATTTTCTTCTAAATCAGAAAACAAAAAAATGACTCAATATTGTCTTTTCAATTCTAAAAAATAAAAAAAAATTTAATTTCCTTTCTGAATCAGCTCTGATCTGATGGACTGCCTCCACTGCAAAAACGATCTAGAAATAAGTAAAATATTCTTAATTTAAGTGTATTTAACCTCAATTTGTGCAGGTAAATAAGATTATTTGCCAATGGAATTAGTATTTTTTACTCTTTAAATAAGATAATTATATAATATGCACTTGGAATAAGACAATGCAATTGTTTATTTATTATTTTAAAAGCAAATTTTCTTGTTCCATTGGTAAAGACTCCTTAATTCAAGAAAAAAGTTACTCATTTTAAGAAAAAAATGACTTACTGAAATATCTTTTTTTTTGCAGTGTCCAGGCTCTTGCATTACTTCCTGGTTCACAAACTAGCCATGCATGTTAGCTGTTGAGTTGGCGTCCTAAGCAGCTTGCTGTCACTTTTTATAGCGGGTTTATCTCATAAAAATCTCATACATATGCCTGGTAATGAAAATGATAAGTAAGGAGATTTATTGGGAGTATCCATGGATGTGTTTGAATGCAAATGTTTTAGTATCGGACCACAGCCATAGTTTTATGGACACACCCCTTGATGCCTATGGGGGAGGGGCTAAATCTGGAGAAGACGGTCCGTCTAATTTCAGTTTTTGGTTTCCTCTTTTGGATAAAAAAAATGAAATAAAAATTGTCTTGTTTTCTATTTCTTTTCTGTTTATTTGGAAATCACCAAACAACTCGCTTCCTGATTTTCGATTTCTTGTTACAAAACCAAAATGGAACAGCCAGCACGGACCTTTGATGCTCTATCCGTTTTCTTTGAACCAACATCTGCAGCCTTAGCCTAAAAAAGTGCTAAAAACATATAAATATTTTAGCTTAATTGCCTACCTCAGTGGTTCTATCATTGACCTGCTTCTTTGATTCTGATCAATAATCTGATACCAGCAGCATCCTCAGTGTAATTAATGTGACAACCAGAATCAATAAAACCTTTCGCCCTTTGATGAGCTGCTGAAAACTCAAAACAGAAATCCAGTTTTTGGCAGGAACCTTGCTTCACTGAGTCCAGCCAGCAGCGGAGTGTCGGTGCAGCCCAGAATTCCCCCAAAAATCTGTTCTAATTTGGGTTTTAGTTTCTGTTATGAGTTGCACACCATCATCGTTACGCTCTGAGAACTTCACGTGACGAGCCGCCCAGAGAACCGACGAAATGCTGTTTGCTTACCACCGGACTCATGCTAGAGCTTTATGTTCTGCATGTTCTGGGCGTTTCACATGTTTCCTGTTTATTGAGGAAGCTGCACCTTTTATCAGGAACATGGTAACCTCCAACATAACCCACACATCCTCTCTAACTTAGCTGTTTCTGTTCACGAAGTTCTGATGTTTTCACTTCTTATCTGCTAAAACACTGCAAACGATACAAACATCTCAGCACATGTAAATATTTTTGTCATTTCACTGTTATTATATATTTTTAATATTTACAGCAGTGCTCTTCCTTTACAACAAGTGTTTTTTTTTTTCTTATCACCAAGGAAAAATCCTGCATACCTTTGCAATAAAGCCTTTTTTCTGTTTCTGCTTCCTGAACTCAGAATCCGTCTGAATTCCACCTAACAGAGAAGCATTGGATTAGAAATCTCTCTGTTTCAATCTGAAATGTTGGAGTTTCTGAATTATTCCAACCGAGTAACGTCACAAAACAGTCAAATTTCATCAAAACTTCTAGTGATGAATCCTGAACATCTCGCTACTGACACCCCAATAGAATGTCTGGTAAATCATAACTCTCGTTGATTGGATATATACAGAGCCCCTAAAGGGACATGGAGGGAAAAGAGAAACTTTTGCGAGATCCCCCAATACTTTTGCAAAAGTATTGCAGGATCTCGCAAAAGTATTGCGGGATCTCGCAAAAGCATTGCAAGATCTCGCAAAAGTATTGCAGGATCTCGCAAAAGTATTGAGGATCTCGCAAAAGTATTGCGAGATCTCGCAAAAGTATTGCGGGATCTCGCAAAAGTATTGCGAGATCTCGAAACAGTATTGCGAGATCTCACAAAAGTATTGCAGGATCTCGCAAAAGTATTGCGAGATCTCGCAAAAGTATTGGGGGATCTCACAAAAGTATTGCGGGATCTCGAAACAGTATTGCGAGATCTCACAAAAGTATTGCAGGATCTCGCAAAAGTATTGGGGGATCTCGCAAAAGTATTGCGGGATTTCGCAAAAGTATTGCAAGATCTCGCAAAAGTATTGCAGGATCTTGCAAAAGTATTGCAGGATCTCGCAAAAGTATTGCAAGATCTCGCAAAAGTATTGCAGGATCTTGCAAAAGTATTGCAGGATCTCGCAAAAGTATTGCAAGATCTTGTAAAAGTATTGCAGGATCTTGCAAAAGTATTGCAGGATCTCGCAAAAGTATTGGGGGATCTCGCAAAAGTATTGCGGGATTTCGCAAAAGTATTGCAAGATCTCGCAAAAGTATTGCAGGATCTTGCAAAAGTATTGCAAGATCTCGCAAAAGTATTGCAGGATCTTGCAAAAGTATTGCAAGATCTCGCAAAAGTATTGCGAGATCTCGCAAAAGTATTGGGGGATCTCACAAAAGTATTGCGGGATCTCGAAACAGTATTGCGAGATCTCAAAAGTATTGCAGGATCTCGCAAAAGTATTGGGGGATCTCCCAAAAGTATTGCGGGATTTCGCAAAAGTATTGCAAGATCTCGCAAAAGTATTGCAGGATCTTGCAAAAGTATTGCAAGATCTCGCAAAAGTATTGCAGGATCTTGCAAAAGTATTGCAAGATCTCGCAAAAGTATTGCGAGATCTCGCAAAAGTATTGGGGGATCTCACAAAAGTATTGCGGGATCTCGAAACAGTATTGCGAGATCTCAAAAGTATTGCAGGATCTCGCAAAAGTATTGGGGGATCTCGCAAAAGTATTGCGGGATTTCGCAAAAGTATTGCAAGATCTCGCAAAAGTATTGCAGGATCTTGCAAAAGTATTGCAGGATCTCGCAAAAGTATTGCGGAATCTCGCAAAAGTATTGCAGGATCTCGCAAAAGTTCTTTTTTTCCCCTTTATGTCCCTTTAGGGGCTCCGTAGATATATAACCTAAATTGTTGCAGATTATAAGCAAATGATGTCAAAAAGCAACAGAAACACATTAAAAGGTCAAAAGAAATAAGAAAATTATATGAGACACTTTCATCCTGATACTGTAAAACCACTGCAGGCTGATGTTGAGCATTGAAGAAATGCTGAGTAATAGATGTCCAGACCTAACGTGGGTTCCTCTGTGCTCTGCAGCCTGTCTGCTTGCGGTCTGACCTCTCCACTCTCCACCCACTCCTCCGCAGTCCGAAAAAGGTTTATTTTAAGAAATTCCCACGGCTTTTCTAGGAAACAGGAGGGAAATCTTTACATACCTCCTACTTTTAACTCCTTTGCTCTTATACATACACTATATTGCCAAAAGTATTTGCTCACCCATCCAAATTATTGGAATCAGGTGTTCCAATCACTTCCATGGCCACAGGTGTATAAATTCAAGCACCTAGGCATGCAGACTGTTTTTACAAACATTTGTGAAAGAATGGGTCGCTCTCAGGAGCTCAGTGAATTCCAGCGTGGAACTGTGATAGGATGCCACCTGTGCAACAAATCCAGTCGTGAAATTTCCTCGCTCCTAAATATTCCACAGTCAACTGTCAGCTGTATTATAAGAAAATGGAAGTGTTTGGGAACGACAGCAACTCAGCCACGAAGTGGTAGGCCACGTAAACTGACGGAGCGGGGTCAGCGGATGCTGAAGCGCATAGTGCGAAGAGGTCGCCAACTTTCTGCAGAGTCAATCACTACAGACCTCCAAACTTCATGTGGCCTTCAGATTAGCTCAAGAACAGTGCGCAGAGAGCTTCATGGAATGGGTTTCCATGGTCGAGCAGCTGCATCCAAGCCATACATCACCAAGTGCAATGCAAAGCGTCGGATGCGGTGGTGTAAAGCACGCCGCCACTGGACTCTAGAGCAGTGGAGACGCGTTCTCTGGAGTGACGAATCGCGCTTCTCCATCTGGCAATCTGATGGACGGGTCTGGGTTTGGCGGTTGCCAGGAGAACGGTACTTGTCTGACTGCATTGTGCCAAGTGTAAAGTTTGGTGGAGGGGGGATTATGGTGTGGGGTTGTTTTTCAGGAGCTGGGCTTGGCCCCTTAGTTCCAGTGAAAGGAACTCTGAATGCTTCAGCATACCAAGACATTTTGGACAATTCCATGCTCCCAACTTTGTGGGAACAGTTTGGAGCTGGCCCCTTCCTCTTCCAACATGACTGTGCACCAGTGCACAAAGCAAGGTCCATAAAGACATGGATGACAGAGTCTGGTGTGGATGAACTTGACTGGCCTGCACAGAGTCCTGACCTCAACCCGATAGAACACCTTTGGGATGAATTAGAGCGGAGACTGAGAGCCAGGCCTTCTCGTCCAACATCAGTGTGCGACCTCACAAATGCGCTTCTGGAAGAATGGTCAAAAATTCCCATAAACACACTCCTAAACCTTGTGGACAGCCTTCCCAGAAGAGTTGAAGCTGTTCTAGCTGCAAAGGGTGGACCGACGTCATATTGAACCCTATGGATTAGGAACGGGATGTCACTTAAGCTCATATGTGAGTCAAGGCAGGTGAGCAAATACTTTTGGCAATATAGTGTATATCCTTTCTTAAACTTCTTCCAGCTGCATCTTTTTTTCTTGCTTTGCCACAATTCCTCCAACAGACTTGAAAGGTTGATTTTTACAGGCAATAGGGTGATTCTGTTGCATATGTTCCTAACAAAGCACTTCGCTCTCAATCTGCAGGTTTACTAGTGGTTCCTAGAATTTCTAAAAGTAGAATGGGAGGCAGATCTTTTAGTTATCAGGCTCCTCTCCTGTGGAACCAGCTACCAGTTTTAGTCCTCGTTGCTGTTTTTAAGATGAGCTGCAATATGCATATCTTCATGCGTCTAAAACAAGTTTACTGAAGTTCATCTTGTTGCAGCCATGAACCTCAACTGTCCAGGATTTTTAAAAAGACAATCTAATGGATGACTATGTGGTTATTGCAAAATGAATTGTTTAACCGACTGCTTCCAGAACGGCTTGAATAAAGGTGACACACCAATAGAGCAGAGCTGGATGTTGAGAACATGATTTATGGAGCAGGAGCAGAGGACAGGTGATGGCTCCTGTTCAGGGTAACCTCCATCTGATGGTCTGCCTGCACACTGCCTGACAACAGGTGTGGATAAGTGTTGAGTCAGGGACTGATGCACAATAAGATCCTTCAGTCTGACAGCAAGAAGGATTGGAAGCAGCAGATGCTCACATAGCATGAAACAGAGGAGCCACTGAGAGGAGCAACATTTGGCTGAAAGGAGGAGGAAAGAAATCTGCTTCTGTGGTAGAAAATGGTTAATAGATCCCTATGTTAGCCAGGCTAGAAAATGAGATTTACAAAAAAAGACTCCCCTTAGTTCACCTTTGATTTTATGGTTCTTGTTATGAACCTGATCACTCAGGCAGAACAGAGGAAGGTTTATTCAAATTAAAAGGTGCAGAAAAGCAGGAACCTGTCAGAAACACAGTAGAATCTTTTCCATCAGCTTTTTCTTTGTTCAGTTTTTGTAGGTCTAACCCAGGAAACGCACAGCACTGCAGCAGATGCCATGATGGAAACACAAAGATACGTATGAGAGCCTTTCCTTTCCAGAAAAGACCCACCCAAACATTAGGCCAAAAAAAAAAAAATGTTAGTAGTTCATGGCAACAACATCAGTACCATGAAAGCGAGTCTTCCCAGATCAGTGGAGGTAGTAAGGTAGAAGAGGAGCGGAGCCGGGCACCTTTTAAATTCTACTTTGTTTTTTGGGGGGGTTTTAAAACATGAGTTGCTCGTTTTTTTGACAGTAAGCTGACAGGAAAGGGATGTATAAGAGGGTGGGGAGAGACATGCGGCAAAAGACCACAGGTTGGATTCGAACCCGGGTCGGCCGCACCGAAGGAAACCTAAATTATAATTTTTTTTAATAGAAATTGTTTACAAAACAAAGTTGCAAAACCATCTCCTACCTGTTTTACAATTTACAGTAACATAGAATATCCACTCAAAGGTAGTTCTCATAACAATCCAACACCTGTCCTCATTCAAAAGTGTATCAAATGTATTGAGCATAGTCTCAACTTTTGTGTCGAATTCGTTTATTTGTTCACTGGGCTTTGAAGTTGCCATTACTACAGAGAAGCAAGGCAAAAAACACGTAAAATCCACAAAACAAATTGAATCAGACAGAACGCTGGATGTTGATTAACACCAAGGCTTTCAAGAATCTGCCTGTGTTGGCTCTGGGGGTCCCATTGGGCATCTGGGGATCGGGGGTTCTTTTTTTTTTTTTTTAGATTAGATCAGATTCAACTTTATTGTCATTACACATGTACAGGTACAAACCAGAAGTGCAATAGCAGCAAGTGCATGATAAATAATGGTTCCATAAATACAGGACGTGAGTATTTCTACTGAATGAGTATAGAGATGAATACTATAATAAATATTGAATATAATATATAGATCACTAGTGTTATGAACTAAAATTACAGCTGGATATGCACCGAATATAATATACAGATGGATATTACTATTAAAAAAAAGGTTTTTACAGTTATGTACAATAGCATATATACAGATGGGTTTTACTATAAAATGAATAAATAGAGTTTGGCCAGAAGCTATCTAAATTTCACAACCACTATTGAGTATTTTACCTTTGGATAAACTACATGCACAAGTGCACTCTCACAAACAACTACAGGTGCTTGGCTCCAGGTACTTAAAGATTCACTTCCAAATAGAAAGCCCATATTCTAATCTTCAGCTACATGTCAGATTAAATAATACTACTTATACTTCAGCGATTGTATCAAGTCGTTACTTATTGTTGTTCTTTTTACATCTCTTTGCAGGTGATGAAGCAGACTGAAGATGTTTTATCTTTATCTCCCTTTTATCTCCTCTTTCTTTCATCTTTTCTTTTTCTTCTTTTTCCTTTCCTGTTCTACTTACATTGCAGTGTCCATATAATCTAAAATAGTCCCTGCATGAATTATAATAAAGCTATTTATATGCATAAATCAAGCGAAACACTATGGCGATAGCCGTACTGCTCCACTTGTTAAAGTAAAATCTGTTGAGCTGTTTTGGCATCAAGACAATTATTCTTATTGCCACATTGCCAGACAGAACACTGTTAGAGAAAGGAGACATACAGGTGAGATCAAAACAAACTCCCACATCACAGAAATGACAGGGCAGATGCATCACCATTCCACAGAAGACTGAGTTTTGATTACTTAACACGCTTCTTAGAGATTGAGTGAACAGACCTACATTCAGAGGATCTGATAGGTATTAATTTGTTATTTTAGATGCTTAATTTGTTTGCTTCCTCTATCATTTTAATATCTAACTTCTTGCAGCATTTTGTTCACATTGAATTGTAAAGAACTTTGCCCAGCTTGTGCAGCTTTTTATGTGCTAAATAATCCCTTCACCTTGACATTAGCGCTTCTCTTCCTGTCAACCATCAACATGCTTCAGCTTTGTGTGTTTTAAGCCACACAGGAAGTTGTAGTAACCATGGAAACTGAGCTGAGCTTCACTAGTTTTTTTTTCCCCTTCTGTTTTTCCGGTGGTCTGTGGTCACACACATGCCGTGACATCAGCCGTGTCTTTGTGTCATGCTCGAAGTCAGACTTCCTGCTGCCGATGGAGGTGCTGTCTACTTCTAAGAACAGCGTCGCAGATAAAAAGAAATCAGGTAATTTGTGTTGCATCAAAGAATCTACAGGAAAACAGCAGCTGTTGCTAACATAACAGATACTCTGCACTACGTTTTTTTATTTAGGTTGCATATGTTATTCTGCAAATTTTGATATCAAGTTAATAAGATATCAAATGCTTTTATTTATGTTGTTTTTAAAGCATATCTTAACCCTAACTCCTATATAGCCTCTTGCTGCGCTATGCAGACATTTATTTTTTAATCTAAGCAGAATCAGAATTCGAATATATCTCAAATATTTTTCAAACCCATCATATTTCGTACCCTCTTTTTCTTACTATAAGCCACCTCAGAAAATTAGCACCTCAATTTTCTAATGTTGACATTAGATCAAAAGCATATCGCAGCTTCTTTATAGGTTGACAGGAAACTTTTAGAAGAGCTCATGTTTTCACTTCCTGTAGATTAAAGGGTTGAGGTTCAGCTGTAGAAAATATTTACACAGAACAGATCAGCTGGATGAAGGTGCATTTACTTATCCTCAGTAAGTGGAGCATCAATCGACAAAAACTTTAATACTTGGTTCAAACAAGTCTCTTAAACATGACCCAAAGTTAAATTTGTTATTAAATAACTCATTGAGCAAATAACAGAAGCTAAGCTTCTTGGTGTCTATTTGGATAATAAACTGTCTTGATCAAGACACACTGACGCTGTTGTAAAGAACATGGGCAGAGCTTTAGCTATATTGAGAAGATGTAGCAAATTTTTGCCAGCTGATTTGACTAAGCTTACAGTAAGAACATTAATAATTTCTCAACTTGACCACTATCAAACAATGTAATCAAATGCAAAAAGAAAAGATTTAGAGAAACTTCAAATAATGCAGAATAAAGCTGCACGTGTAGCATTAAATTGTTCTCACAGGACCAGTATACCATGCAAGCTGGCTAAAGGTTCATGACAGGGAACTAGCTTCACTGCAAAAAGTGATCTAGAAATAAGTAAACATTTCTTAAATTAAGTGTATTTACCCTTGTTTTGAATAGGTAAATTTGATAATATGCCAATGGAATGAGTATTTTTAGCCTTAAAATAAGATAATTAGATGAAATGCACTTGAAATAAGAAGGTGCAATTGTGTTTTCTTATTTTAAATCTAAATTGTCTTGTTCAATTGGCAAAATGTCTCTTTAATCTCCTCCATTTAAGAAGAAATGCACTTATTTTAAGAAAAAATTACTTATCTAGATTTTGATTTTTTCCATTGTTCGCTATTATTCTCAATGGGGAAAATCTTAAAACTCCAGAATCCACTGTTTCTTTTTGTTCAATTTAATAATTTGGACTCTCATGGTTATGCCACGAGACATGCAGCTGAAGGACGATTTGTAATTTCTAGGGCGAAAACTAATTTTCTCAAATGCACCTATACTTTAACCTGACTCCACCAGATGGATTTGCTCCGCATCCATCTGGAAACCTTCCGTTGAAGTAATTTTGGGAAGGGGCGAAAATACTGGTTAGCTGATTGGCCTATGTTGGTGATAGACGGGCCAAATAAACCAATCAGATCAACGAAGCATATGACGTACTAACAGAGCGACGACGAAGAGGAGCCAATTGATAGACCAAACTCTTGCCGAAACCAGTCGGGAGAAGAGCAAAAACATCTTTTCTTCTGAGAAAAGCCTCCAGAGCAGTGTTTTGCTCTTCTTTCAGTGAAGAAATACTCTGTAATTCCGATAAAACTTGCTCGATAGCCACGCTAACGCTAATTTCATCGGCTGAAGCCGCCATATTCTTTAGACTGAACTGTCGCGCTTCTCGTTGCGTCACACCTCAACCCGCCTCAAAGCCAACGCTGATTGGACGTTCGTTTGGTGAACGGCTCCAAACTTTCTTTAATGGAGAGTCTCCAGACTGATCTGCGAGTGAAACCTTGAAAGCTCGCGAGATCAGGATGGTCTCACCAGGCTACCTTTACTTACAGAGCAATGAAAAAATGGAACTCATTGCCATTAATTCTCATAATAATTGTACATAAATCTGCTTTTAAAATGCAACTTAAGAAGTTTTTAGGAGCAACTTACCTATAAATGAAATAGTTTCATATTCTAATTTATTGTAACTTATTCATAAAATGTTAAAATTTTTAATTGTAACTTTCCCCTTTTCTATGAATGTTCAGTCTGATTGATATGTATATGATATTTGTCATCTGTCAAACATGTTCATGAATTTACATTGTATACTGTATTTTAATGATGTGGACCCCAGGAAGAGTAGCTGGGTGTAAAGCACAGCTAATGGGGATCCTAATAATAAATAAACAAATAAACAACTCTAGTGTGGCTTTAAAATGCAGAACAACACAGATCAATGAGAGCATCGTTTTAAAGCTTTATATCCAATAGGTCAGATTCTATTGGAAGTTTTTACTGCTTTTTCAGCTGGTTCTAGTCAAATCCAGGTCTATGCATGGACATATATTGGCCGTTTCTCAGTATGTGTACTTGTGCGTTCTCATGTGCTCGTTTAATCGTGAAACATCATCAGCCTCAGCCCTAGTACTGTTCCAATTCACAAGAACACAAGACCGAAAACGGACTAAGTCCCCAGATGTAGTTCTCGCCCCTCCCACTTTACCCAGCATTCATCAGAGCACACTCGTCCATTTCCGAGATTGACAGCTTTCCCAGCATGCACTGCGGCAGCAGCAGCTTCCAGGTTAGCGCTCACAGAGCTCAGAGTTACCCTCTGAAAACCGATCCATGCCGAGCTCGGTTCCTTATGACCGTTTACACACCATGCTAGCACGATTCCTCTCGTCCTAGTGGCGATCTACGGTATTACTGCTCTCTAGAGGTAAACAAACAAACCAACAAACCCCCGTAACATTCAGGAAGTTTGGTTATAATTGTGATATTTCGTTGTTTTTGGAGAGTCAGGCGAAGAAGGCAGCCTTTTGTGAATTTACTTTACAGAGTCGGATTTCGGAAAGTGGATACCACAAACGATGGTCTGATTAGGGCTTCCAGACGCAGGAAACAATGACAGACGTTTAGGTTCATCACTCTGCTAAACCGAATCATCACTGGAAATCGTGCGGCACAGTAGGGAAGATAGTATTTTTATGAATGTCTGAAATTTCCTGATTACGGAGGCTGACTGTAAGGAGATGACGCCGTCTGCTATCTGAGAACCGAGCCAGAACTGAACCACGCTGAGCCCTACTGATGAACTAGCACCGGGCCCGGTTCAATTGTGCGTGCCATTCACCCTAAAAAGTTATCTGGGTTACCGTGTTCAGACCGATCCCAGCACGGTTTCAAAATGGTGGTGTAAACTGGGCTTATGGGTAGACAAGTACAGACTGATCGGTCAGTGGAAGGGGCCAAATCGCTGGAAATGCTGGCTTTTTATTTCCGCCTCTTGGTGGGATCCTTTGTTATATTAGATGTAGATGACTGCTGCCACTAAAAAGGCTCGGAGTATTTCAAGAACAAAGATGGTTTAATGGTGTCGGCATTATATACAGCTTTAGCGTGAGGCCAGAGTTATTGCTTTCCCCTTATATTATCTGAAGACTTATCTGTGATGCATGACCCACATAAACCACCATGCATGTGGGCCATGCATCATGCATGCAAACCTTTCTGCTTCTGCAGCTAGGCTCCCTCCCGAAACAGAGGAACAAGGTTTCTTTTTCTTTCAACCAAAAATGTTAATTAATGATTTAAGCATTACAAAGATAATATTTAAATTCTGACTTAATCTCACTCATTTGAAAATGAGTGAGATGCTACCGCAATAAATATTTTAATACAAATTCTACCGATTTTCTCCCAAAGTGTGGATCTGTTTTCTGTGAAACTAAATATCTGCATGATAACCATCTTGTCCATAAATTGTTTGCATTTGATTGAATCAAAGCTGTATTGGAAATATTCTTTATCTGGGCACGGCAAAAAATCTAAATCTAGATAAGTCTTTTTTTTTTCTTAAAATAACTGCATTTGTTCTTGAATTGAGGAGGTAAAAGAGCCATTTTGCCAATGGAACAGGACAATTTACACTTGAAATAAGAAAACACAATTGCATTGTCGTATTTCAAGTGCATATTATCTAATATTCTTATTTCAAGAGTAAAATTACTCATTCCTTTGGCAAACTATCTACTTTACCTACTCAAATAAGGGTGAATACACTTAATTTAAGATATTTTTACTTATTTTTAGATAGTTTTTGCAGTGGGCGGATCAGCTAAACAAATGGTCCTCCTAACTGTCAATCATTCTAGGGATATGTTTACGTAAGGCCATCCTACGTGCTTGTCCCCATTTTCCTTTACCCGGTGGTGAGTCTGGCATAGTGGAAAAATAGCTTTTTTCTTTTAAACGAGCCAGTTTCTCCTCATTCATGCATTTAATAGGCATTCCCTTTCGGGAGCGGGTACAGGGCTGTGCATGTGCATTTAAAGGGGAACACTGTTTTTTTTTACATTGGGCCCTAGATTTTACGTTATTCCATCATGTTCTACTCACTCATATGAGTTTTGTGTCATTTGGAGCCGTTCTGAAGATATTCCGTTAGGTTATATCCAAGTAACGTCTTCCTATGGGCAATGACTTGAAGGCACAAACTAAACTGTTCATCATTTATTCTTTATGGTACGCCAGCATTCAGAACATGTAGGAGAATCACTGTCACCCGGACATCCGTGGTTATATTTTTTATATTCACTATATCTTTTAAAAACGAAGCGGCGCGTGTATGACGTCATCCGCGCGCACCAGCTATTGTTCATTCATCCTGTCCGCTGAACTGCTGCTAGTTTTCCTCACATGCCTGGAAGATGTCCAGTGCTGCTACCACAGATGATCTCGCTCTCCAAATGGAACTTAATGATTCAGATTAGCTAGAATGAACAGAAGGGGTAGAGCGTAGCCGCCTGTGGCCCTGTCACAACTCCAGTCCGGCGTGCGGATGATGTCATAATTCTACATTAGTAAATCTAAATCTACATTAGTATTTGAAACAACAAAAAGCTGAAAAATCATAATAAATAAAAAAAATACTAGATAATAATTTATTAAAGTAAGATATTGATTTAAGATTTTAGAAAAAAAAAACATCTCAGACAAACTGAAATACCTTGCTCACGAACAGCGATCCTACATACCTGTCAATTTTGTATTTTTATTTTATATATATATATATATATATATATATATATATATATATATATATATATATATATATATATATATATATATATATATATATATATATATATATATATATATATATATATATATATATGCATTATATGACCCCTTTAATGTTAAAATTACATTTGGCACACCCAGAAATTGCTAGTAAAAATGGACAGGGACAGAACCAGAATTTCGCACAAGACCAGTTCAGCCTCGGAGTTAGTAGCCCCCCTTTCCGGTTGAATTCCTGAAATGGTAATTTGTTTTGGGACTTGTAAAAGTGTTTCGAACGTTTTTTATTTGTTTTCTGAAAATTCTATTTGTTTTGGATTTTTTAAAAGTGTTTTTTTAAATGTTAATTTGTTTTCTGAAATGATCATTTGTTTCGGAACTTGTAAAAGTGTCTTTTTAAAATGTTAATTTTTTTCTGAAATAATAATTTGTTTTGGAACTTGTAGAAGTTTTTTAGATTTTGTTGGTTTGCACCTCCTGGCCACCGTAGGTTAGACCTGGCTGCCGTTATTCTCGGAGCTCCACTGGTTGCCGCGGTCCTCTTAACTTTGGAATAACTTATGCACCAGATCAATAAATGGGCCATAAAGTGACGCTTAAAAGTATAATGTTCTTGCTCCAAATTATCTTAAAACTTACTTTTATTGAACAACAGCAACAGAAAAGAGAACTTTTAACTTAATACTCTGAGCTCTGGGAGCGCTCCATTGAAAGGAAATGGAGGACAATCCACGACCACCGACGTAAATCTCTTCTCCTCTTGCATGTTTCATTTAGTGCTACTTGGTCCCAATTTAATTTCCAATTGGGAACCTACTAGCACTAAGTTGCTAACTGGTTAGCAAGATGCTTTTGACAAACCGGCCACAACCAAACATGCTTGCGAACCTTCCGCCACAACAATCCCGCCCCCTTGATAATCGACTAATCACATTCACTTTATTCACTCGTGTAAAGTCGTGCACCACTCGGGAGAATTCGGAACAGCAAAGGTTGGAACAGCCGCTTCCCTACGGCTTTAAGAATGTTCAACTACATAATAATTGAGTCCCAAAATGTAAAGATAAAAGAAAAACTGCATTTTTCTGAAAACCACAAGCAAAACGCTCATCTCACTAAAATAACAACCCATAAGGAAACACACCAGTCTGAGTTACCAGGCGTTGGCTGCTCAGTCAGCTCTAACTGTGCTGTTGATTTTATTTGTCAATCTGATTTATTAAACAAGTGCATTTAATGATAATGTCAATATCTGGTTTATGGATCAAAAATATGGCAACTATTGAAAAGGGGAGCTTAGTGGTGAGATGATGGAGCAGGGCAGACATGAGGAAAACAAAAACATTTTCTCAGTGAACCTGCTCTGAGCAAATAAAGATAACGTTTAAAAAAAACTCTTCAGTTTGACATTTTCATTTAATCCTAATGTAATTTCTGCTTTCATTTTTCTTTTATCAGCTGAAGAGAATGGACTCCCTCCCACTGTTCACACAGCAGGGTATTACACCTGTCAGGATGTTAAACTGTACTGTGTACTCAGGAATGAGACCGTGGCTGGGTACGTTATGAAGACAGGATCCAGGGTTAATCAACTTCCAAACATTAGTAGGAAAATAAAATACCCAAACAGGGGTTCGTGGTCAGAATCTCTCATTAAGGATGATTTCCTCATGACTCATCCTCCATTAATCACATTATTTTGACTGAAGATCTCCTAAAGGTACTGTGATAACAGTACATTGATATGATGATATGATGACACCTTTTTCCTCCCTGTTTGCACCTTCTGTAACTTCTATGCTAATATGTGACGAGTGAATTTCTCCGCTGTGAGATCAATAAAGCTCGTCTAATCTAATCTAAATCAAGAAAAAGAAGCCTAAAGAGTTTCAACATAATAGTGTTTGTGTTGTTAGGATATTTATCATTGATGATGTGTGAGGTTATTACACCTTAATGTTAGCTGCATGTTGTGTGTCAGGACTGACGTTTTTACCCAGTAGTTTATCTAATTAGGACAGTTCCTCAGTCCGGCTATATACAGTTATAATTTTCATTCTGCAAGTGGCAAAGATTTGGGAATGGAATGAGTGCGCTGTCCTTCAGCTAACAACAAAGTGATATTTTGATAAGGCTGGAGCCATGGATGTTTCCTCATCTGCAAATGTGTATGATGTAATAATTTGTGTTGCACTGATACTGATACCAGTATCGGGCCCTGATCCAGCGCTAAAATGGTGGTATCAGTTTCAGCAAGTACCAACAAATAGGGCACCGATACCATTCTGAGATCCAAAACTTTATTCAACTATTGTCACCCCTTCCATGTAGGCAATAAAAAGTTCTACTGGATTCACTTTGTATTAGTCTTTTTCCTGTTTCACAAAGGTAGGCAGCAGCTTGACAAAGCCATGATGGCAATTATTTTACATCCAAGTAGTACGCAGTTCTTTATATATACACACAGATCAATTTCAAACACATGGTATCGGTATATTATTGATATCGGCCAATACTACACAGCCAGGTATCGGGGCCAAACAATGGCATCGGCGTAACACTAGTAATAATGAGATGATGTGGCAAACTGATGATGTATAAAATGCTTCTTTAACTGTTTATCGGGGCCACTTCAAGAAAAGTGAGCCTGGTATATAAGCGCTGCGTACTGTAACCCTAATCAACTTCTCTGATCTGAGTAAGATTACAATTTCTATCAAAATCGGTTGTCATGTCTAATGGTTATTTCATACATATGCGTTATGTAGTGTTATTTAAAGAGTTTGTCCCGAGTGATTTCTTGTCAGGAAAAAGAACATAAAAATAAAGAGAAAATAAAAAGACCCCCATAAGGAAACACGGCTAATTATAATTTTCCTTTTTTTTGCTCAACAGGTTTGCTAAAAATGTGCATCATGTTTGGACAGAGACACGGCCACATTCGGCCAATAGAGCTGATTCCGATTCAAATAAGTATTTCTCATTGAGGTTACAGGACTGGAGTTTATTGCCAATTCTCTTGTACTAATACCCCTTGAATAATTTTACCTGCTCTGTTGTTTATCCAAAGTAACCTTGTGATTCACATCCTTAATTCTGCATTGTGGTCCCAAAAAACACTGTGACACAAGGTCAGCATTAGGTCGACAGAGACAGGCCTTTCTGTTATTTAGTGTGCAATTGTTAAAGCAAACGTAGTGATGCAGGTACGGAGGATATTTGTTAAACCAGAGCTGAAAAAATGCTAGACAACCTGGGGAACTGTTAATGTTCCCTGCATTATCTGATTATTAATCAACATAATCTTTTCCTTCTGTTTGTTCTTCAATTATTCTTCAAACACTTTCTTGTGAAAGGTGGAGACACACCTTAACCAAAAAGAACATGTGCATAGTTAAATACACAAACACACACTCACTCTCTTTGTCCTGTTTTTCAGATAACACCTAGAGAAGAAAATGTGCCAAACACCTACGCTCTGTTTCCCATGGGATACTCGGTGTGTGTGATTGTGTGGAATGTGTGTGTGAAGGTGTGCGGGTAGAAAAAAAAAAAGGAAAAAAGAAACTGCCTTGTACCTTTATTACAGCGGTACATGGGACGCTTTCAAAAGGCTGATCCACCCTTTTTTTATCGCACCAGAGTGTTCCAGTTGGAAGTTACAACATCCCGAAATGACACACTCTTTAAGAGTGGGAGTCAGGATCAAGAACAGAAAAAGACACTGGTGAAAGTCACTGCTGACACTTTCCCTTCATACCAAGCAGTTTAATAATACATTATCCTCAGTAGTCTAGTTATTAAAAAAAGAAGGGGGATGGTGGATTTTTTTTTGTGAAGCATACATAACCTAATTAATAAAGTCTATTAACCTAAAGCAATATGAATGGTCTGGTTGTTACATGTCAGCTACGCCGGTCATTGACCTTGACCAAGGCACCTTACAGTAGAACGGCAGTCAGTCCCTGGACTGGCATGGATATTACTGCCACTACATAGTTAGCATGGCTATCAATGCCCCTACATAGATAGAGACTATTTTCCCACAGGGAAGTTAAATTTAAGCCCGAAATAATGTCTCAGTTACTTGATTGTTATTTCTATGTTAATTTCAGATCTGTCAAAAAAAGTTTGAGGTATTCCGATTGAAGACTTCTTACCTTCTCAAAATAATCAAATAAATTCAGCTTGGAATCTCTTGCTCCTGCTGGTCCCTGGAAACATTAAGTCAGAAGTCCTCTGTCCCCCTAAAGCTGTTACGAGTCAGAACAGAGAACCCAATATTCAAGGCAAGACAGACGGTGGAATTACTCAAAACATGTTTAAAATAGGATCTGCAGTTGCCGTGGCTAGGGCTTCTCAGGCAGGAACCTCTACAGGAGAAAAACACAGGTTAGTGACCACGATAATCTGACAGAGGATGATTATAAACATATGAGTTACTAACCTGGTTTCAGTCCGTGCCCAGAGAACAAGGTAGGATCTAGCCAGTTGGCTGACAAGACACAGTGGTTGCAGTACAGAGAGTTCTAACCTTGAAGACTGCAGACCTGGACAAACAGACAAAGAAAGGCAGGGCTATCTAGAAAGGGGAAACCAAAGCTGGTGTTGAGGACCTGCTCAGGATTCAGAACCAGAAGATCAAAGGTCAGAAGAATTACCAAAGGGACATCCAGGTTTGGTAAGAGGAATCAGTTCCAGGTTAGGATAACAGGCAGAATCCAGCAGGAGTCTGAAGACAAGTTCGGCAAACAGATCAGAACAGGAAAAGACTCATAGCTCAAAGGTAGAATGGGTCAGGATCAGTCAATGAGAACACAAACAGTTACACTAGAGAACTCTCACCAAAGGCTCAAGAATAATCTGGCATTAATGACTGGGAGCAGGCAAGTTAAATAGAGACTAGAGCAGGTGACACAGATTAACGATGCTGAGAAACTGGGCGGAGCTAGGCAGGTGAATGGAACAAACAATCAAGCCAGTCATCAGCGCCAAGATCATCACAAGAGCTCTATTGGGGTTGAACTACAACTACAAAGAGGAGGTGGAGCAGCTTGTTGACTGGTGCAAACATTATAGCCTGATCCTGAATGTGGAGAAAATGAAGGAGATCATCGTCGACTTCAGGAAGAACCGGCCTAACCACGCTGCACTGCTCATCAACAGCTCAGCTGTAGAGGTGGTCAACAGCACCAAAATCCTGGGGGAGCACATCACAGACACCCTCACCTGGACTGGAAACACCACCTCACTGGTCAAAAGGGCCCAGAAGCGTTTCTACTTCCTGTGGAGGATAATGAGAGCCCACCTGCTCACCACCTTCTACAGAAGCACCATAGAGAGCATTCTGACCAGCTGTCTCACTGTGTGGTGTGGAGGCTGCAGCGCCTCAGACTGGAAGAAAGTGAGAAGAACGGTGAGAACAGCCATTTACCATTTACCATTAAAGACATTTTATCCTAGCCTCGAGCCCATAACATTATCATTGACCCCTCACACCCCGACCATGGCCTGTTCTCCCTGCTGCCCTCGGGAAAGGGACTTGAAGCATTCAATCCCGGACCAGCATGTTCTGAAACAGCTTCTTCCCCACAGTCATCAGACAGCTGAACTGCTAAAAAAAAAACACTCTAAATAACAGACTCAGCATCACACTGACAACACCAAAACAAAATAATGCATATTTGCACCATATATATTTGATGCTCTGAACTTGCATATCAATGCATTTTTGCACCATGTTTTTTCTCCCACACTGTTTCCATTTGATCACTGCTGCACTTTATGGAATGGAAATGTTCATCTCCTGTCTGAAAGCTGTACTAAACAAAATTTTGTTTTTATATACACTCTGTGTATACAAAATTATAATAAAAGTTGTCTAAGTTTTACTTGCAGTAGTTATTAGTCTTCGAAAAGGGAAAATGAATACAACATTCCAAAACATCTAAGACTGGGAAAAAACTTCTGAGGTGTAAACAAGATAAGATGTTTTGCTTGGGCAAATATTTTTGTGTAATATAGGGGGGAAAAAGCCCAAAATCACAGCTATTCACAAGAGGCCTAACAGGAATAGGGTGTAAAATATTACAACGGTCAATCATTAGTCAAGTTGTAGGCCTGTAAAACTTCAGCAGCTCCTCAATGTGTAAAAACAGGATAGCGAGGGGGAAGGTTCTCCTCAAATATATAAACAGGTACAAACAGAAGTCATAAATGATCGCATGAACGGGTCAATACAATCTCTCACCAGAGACCAATGATCAGGTTTCATCTTCACAGAATCATCTGCAAACATGATGATGCATCAGCCTTCTGTTGATTCTGACATTGACACAGGTGGGGAAAAACAGCCTTGAAGAGTGCAGGTGGAAGATTTTGCATTTTATTCTATTCATTTAACCTTTATTCAAATACAACTCAGTTCAAGAAACAGGACTACACTGAAAAACAGGCCAAATTCCAACATCTACAAACAAAGGTGTTGATGGCAGCAGCACAGCTGATATTTCTCTCCAGGATGGAATCACAGCCAAACAGGAACAGACCAGATGAAGCTACTATGAGAAAAAGCAGAGAGAGCATACTGAATAGAGATAGAATTAAGAAGAATGATGAAAAAGGGGTCCCTATGTCCTCCAGCAGTCTAAACCTATAGCAGCATAACTATAGAGATAGCTCAGGATAACCTGAGCCACTCTAACTATAAGCTTTATCAAAAAGGAAAGTTTTAAGCCTAGCCTAAGGGATCCCTATGTCCTCTTATATAATACAGAAACACAAAATCAGGAGTACCTTCAATGGAAAACCAGAAACAAACTTAAAGGTATTTGTAACAGAAATTACACTCATAATTATAACCTGAAGCATTTTTTCATCTATAACAACTTTTGAGGAGACTTGAACATTTAAAGAGATAAAAATCATTACTATCTCCATCTCACCTGCAAACAGTCAGATCCCTGCATTCCTTCAGAACTGACTCGTTTTTTTTTACCCTTTTTTTAAACCTGGATCAGTGAGCGAGTTCAGACAGCTCCTGCTTTCATAAAGATGTTCCACCTACTTCAACACATTTACAACACGCCCTTTCAGTTGTCTCACTGTAGTCTAGCTGTCAGCACAGAGCTCAGTCGTTTGGCTGGATGCCGACTCTCACCGGTCATCTGGCTGCAGGCAGCCTGCAGGCAGCCATCAGCAACCTTCAGTTTATACAGATTTAGAGGCATATCGCACCAATCTTACCTCCTCAGGGGATGTAAGGAGTTCTCTTTCGCTTCATGACGCCGTCACCAATACAGAATATGCATCTGCAGGTGCTTTTTTTGATTTAAGGTCCACAAAGTTGCAGATTATGATAAAAGACTGATAACATCTCTGACAAGACTACCATTTTGGAATGGTTCTAATGTTGCTTTCTCAACAGCTGTTTTGTTAATTAATTTTCTTTCATCTGTCAGATACATGCAGGCTTTAGATGTATTTGTCCACCTCTAACTAAACACCAGTAAAGCTCGTCAATTAGAAATCCTTCCTCTCTTAAAAGGCGAGACTGCTTTAGATAACTAAAATCCTATTTCCAAATTCTCAGTTGTTTGCTAGAGTTCACAGAAGTCTTGTTAAAGCCAAGGTTTAGATATTTCCTCATACTTGTTATGAAAGTTTTCTGTCGGGAAAGAAGAAAGGTTAGCACACTAACAGCAGCATCAAAGGTATTAAAATATATCTTTAACTTATTAGACAATAAGAAACCAAAAAAAAAAACTTTATGTTGCTTTCAAATACCACTTGAGACTAAATCTCTTGGTTATAACAGAGACTCTGCAGATCTGATCATACTGTTGTCGGTTGGATCATCATCTTTGTAATAGAATATCGTTTGAACAGGAAGATGGACTCACTTTCAGTTCCCTTACCGTAAGTAATGGTGACCCCCAGGGAGCTGTCTTAGGAACACTTCTTTTCTATTCCCAGCAATAATAAACGGGTGTAGTGGTACATGTGGGCTGCTGAGTGGGGCAGAGGGTAGCACTACCGCCTTACAGCAAGAAGACCTAGATTTGATTCCTGGCCTGGCTCTTTCTGCGTTGAGTTTGCATGTTCGCCCTGACGATGTGTGGGTTTTTTCTGGGTACCCCGGCTTCCTCCCACAGTTCCAAAATGTGACTGTTAGGTTAATTGGTTTCTCTAAAATTTCTTGGGTGTGTGAATGGTTGTTTGTCTCTGTGTTGCCCTGCGATGGACTGGCAACTTGTGCAGGGTGGACCCTGCCTCTTGCCCATAGACAGCTGGAGATAGACACCAGCACCCCTCACAACCCCACTTGGGATAAGTGTGACAGAAAATGGATGGATGGTACATTTTGTTAGGTATCCATGCAGCTATGTCAGCCCAGTATCCCCATTTTCTAAATGAATTTAGTTCTGCTTTGTTGATGAATACATCCATAATGTTTATGTCCAGAGCAAAGAAAGCACATGTGATGCGACAGTAAAACAGAGGATTCCCAGTTATTGAGCCGAGCATACACTGTGCCATTTTTTTGCCTTTTTCGGGACGATTCTCCAGTCATGCAAGAACTTTTCGATCGGGCCGAGCTTTTAGCCTCCTCACACGACCTGTATCATGTAGTATACAGGGGTAGCGAAAAAATTTATATATAAGAAAAATTGAAAATTTTTCCATTTTAAAATCTAAAGTTATTAAGTAGAGAACAATAATCATTCAGTTTGGTATATAGACAATTTCCTGATTCATATATTTTATAAAACGCCTGAATTAACAGTTTATAATTTTTCTTTCTTTTTTCTGTCTTAATGTTGGCAGTGGGCTTTAGGCTGCCCTGCAAGGCTTTAAACCTGGGTTTGAATGGAGACTAAGCCATTCTCAAGCACATATCAAGGAGCTCATTTTGAGCCTGGATCCAGATTTATTTCTGATTCTGTTCATGGTGGAGAATCCTGCTTCACAGCAGCAGGTTGAGCCAAACATCCTCTAAATGTTCAGGGTCATCTTTGAACACCATTTCACTTTTCTTTCACCAGTTCACCGCAGTTCTTCCAGCAGTCCACACTTTCTCTGCTCTCTTTTTCTCATCGTCTTCTCCTTCTTTCCCATCGCCCGGCTTGCCACAGGTTTGCCTGCTGTGTCTAAAAGTAGCAGCAGCAGCAACCCAGACTGACAGCTCATTGGCTCATTTGGATCACGTGCAGCCTGGAGCTGGACGCTCCCCAGGGCTTTACCGTATTAACAGGAGAAGCGGCGCAAGTGATGTTTAGACACTGCCGTCAAACAACATGCGGTAATTTATAAATGCTTTAAATCAGGTTAGATCTCAATTAGCCAGCAGGTAATCCATGAACTCTGCTATATGGGAAAAATCATCTCACCTTTGTGTAGGCTACTTAAATATTTAGGGGAAAGCCTGTATGGGGGAGAATAGACAGGATCATTGGCAAGACTGTATCGCTGTTCTCCCTTGCCATGAATTGAATAAATTCTGAGTTGAATGAGGAACACCGTTCCCAATTTCCTGACATTATAAGAATTGTTTTTCTGATAACAGAATTAAGCAGAACAAAGAAAAAGGATTCATATGTCCTCCAGCAGTGTAAACATATAGCAGCATAAATATAGAAAATAATTCAGGATAAATGACTATTTTGGATGAGGTATAAAATAGGTAGAGCCACAATAGGGACAGGTTAGAGCAAAGGGGAAACATCAGTCCTGACTGAAATTCTCCTCCCCCAGATCGGGCTATTAACGCTCTACCCCCACCTATCTCTCTACTCACCCAATGACTAAAGCAAACATCACTCTGTTTTTAACCATACGCTTCATCAAAAAGGAACGTTTTAAGTCTGGTCTTAAAATTAGACAGGGTGCCTGCGTACGGACTAAAACTGGTAGTTGGTTCCACAGGAGAGGAGCCTGATAACTAAAAGATCTGCCTCCCATTCTATTTTTAGAAATCCTAGGAAGCGAAAGTTAATTGATGTCTTATTAGTTTGTGGTCCAACTGTTTGATTTGTTTTACTACCTGCTTTTATCATGTTTTTATGTTTATTTGCTTTTATTCTTCTTTTTCGCATTTTATTTTCATGTAAAGCACTTTGAATTGTCTAATTTTTTAAGGCTTTAAATGTTTATTCTTTCTTTCTCATTTTCATCAGAACTCTGGCTGCAGCATTTTGGATCAGCTGAAGGCTTTTAAGTAGAGTTTGTGCACTTCCTGATAGTAAAGTTTTAGAATACTGCTTGAAGTACCAAATGCATGAACTAGTTTTTCAGCATCACCCCTGGACAGGAGAATTTTCATTCTTACAACATTTCAGTTGGTTGAAACTGGATCTAACATACAAGTTGAAGGCTTAGATGAAGACAATAATTTTGCTAACTCTGAAAGTTCAACTGGATCAAAGCAGTCTAAACCCGGTTCAGATTCTATGGCTATCTCAGATGCTGTCCCACACTCCAGAGATCAACCAATCATAAATAAAGTAGTGCTAATGATCATATTTTTAATAAAATCAATCTTATTTATAAAGAATCCCATAAAATCATTGCTGCTAATAGCAGGTGGGATGGATGGTTCAACAGAGTTATGGCTCTAGGTGAGTTTGGAGACTGTATTAAAAAGATATCTTGGATTATTTGTATTCTCCTCTATTAATGAGGAAAAATATGCTTTTATTGCTTTACGAAGGGTCCTCTTATACTGCAGTAGACTGTTTTTGTATACTAGGTAGGACTTCTTTAGTCATGCAGAGTGCCATTTTCTCTCCAGTTTCCTAGCATTTTGCTTAAGAGTGTACAGCTCCGCATTAAACCAAGGAGCAAGCGTTCTATTTTTAAAGTTTTTATTTTATTTATTTATTATTTTTTTATTTTATTAAAGGGGCTGCTTTGCCTAAGGCAATAAGCAAAGAACTAGCAACCCCATCAACAAAATCATCAACATGTGAAGGGGAATAAGCTACGCTTTTGCACTCTGCAGCACTGCTAAGCGACACAGAGGAGAGAAAGTGAAACAGATTCTTTAAAACGTGTAACTGCACTATCTGATAAAGATCTACTAAAATTGAACCTTCTTTTTGGGGAGGAGATCTCTGTTAAAGTAATCCTAAAGGTTATTAAAAAGTGGTCACAGAGGACAGGATTGTGAGGGAATACTGTTATTTCTTCACATTCGTTGCCGTGTGTCAGCACAAGATCCAAAGTATGGTGGACAAAGTTACAAAGTTTTGTTGCTTTGCAATTCATATGAAGGAAACTAAGGGTTAAATGCTCAAAAAAAATGGAACTAATAAATGACTTTGGACTAGTCAGTAAGACAGACTGAAAGATTGTTGGTTCTCCTCGCCCAGAATTTTGGGATATGTGAAAATTTACTAGCGGGAGTTGCCTCATTTATGCTCACATAATCCTCTTGCTGCAGCCAAGTTTCCGTAAGGCAACATAAATCAATTTGATTATCACAAATCAAGTCATTAACTAACAGACTTTTTAAAGAAAGAAGTCTTATGTTATATAAACCAAATGTAATAGTTTTCGATTTTTCCCCGGTTGAAGTGGTTTTAATTTTAATTAGATTATCATGATTTACTCCTTTCTTATTTATTTGATTTTGGTCGTGGGCAAGACACTGCCCGGATGGAGTAACAGTAGAGAAGCTGCAGAGAGCTGTATGAAACTATGACTCAGCTTCCTGGTCTGCACCCTGGGTTGTCAGGGTTTTACCTCTTGTTATTTCAGTGTTCTGGTTACACAATTTCTGTCCCAAAAGACTTTAAAATGAAGGTATTGTCTCCTCTGTATGTTTACAAAGAACTGCGCAGACATACTTGTTTAATTCAATTCAGTTTACTTAAATAGCGTAACTTAAAACCAATTGATTGTATTGACTAATTGACTTGAAGGCAATCCCTTACACTAAGCATGCTTGTAGCGACAGTGGAGAGGAAAAGCTCCCTTTGAACAGGAAGAAACCTCCAGCAGAACCAGGCTCAGTGTGAGCGGCCATCTGCTGAGGCCGACTGGGGTTCGAGGAGACAGAAGTAGACATAGAAAAAGAAGCATAGATACGAAAGGCAACTGTCAACCAGCTCCACAGGCGGCCCCGTCCAGGAAACACACAGCCAGGCAGACGAGCTCCGAGCCAGCTCCCATGTCAGAGGATGAAGAGAGCACATCCAGTTAGTCACAGTCAGAGAAACAGGACTACACTGAAAAACAGGCCAAGCTCCAACATCTATACCACCAGCATACTAATGGAAGTGAAAAGAAACAAATTTTCCTTGGAGATAAAATGATTGGGCTTGGGCCGTTCTGTCTGCCATGAAAAAGTCAGATCTAAGTCGCATATCGGCCAAAAATATTGGATTTCGGTCTGTTCTGGCATTTGCTTTCAGTGTGAACACAGCCTCAGGTAGTTTGTGATTGCTTAGGTTCCTTCTGCCTCTAAACATTGGTTGATTCTTATGTTGAAATAAAATTCTTGATGATTTTTATTTATTTTGCTAAAAAGTTATCTGATAAAATCTCCTGTGTAAAAACAGTAAAGGGAAAACTTTTCTTTAGGTAGAAAAAAAAACAGTCACTTGTCCTAATTTAAGTGTTAATGTGCAACAAAATATGGGACCAGCTCACATCATAATACAGGTCCATCCTTGTAGGTTAGGGTAAACTCTGTGCGCATGTTTCCTCAAGTTTATGTGCAAACAGTTAAATCAGACACATTCTTTCTGCTGCGTTCAGTTCTGTTTCACACAGGAACAAACCCACCTCTCTGGAACCTGGTAGGAAGGTTCATAAATCCTGTGCCTGTCAGCGAGTGGGTTAGGGATCCTCAGGGAAGTGCATCAGTCTAATATGTCAGTCAAGAATGAAGCTCCGGGGTGAGAAGGAATCCCACAGTCCCCGGGGCCCTGTTTTCATACACGTGCTGAAACGCACTTAAATCCTCAATTAGAACCAAGTATTTCCTCTCGCTTCATCGCTGCCTCTTCCTGCTGCTTGCTCTGCATTATTCTAATTGCTAACTGAGGATAAACTGAGAGACATTAGCCGTTTCTCAATACCTGTGCATTCTCATGTGCTGGTGTACATCAGACTCAGCCCTAGTACTGTTTCAATTCACAATAATACTAGACCGAGAACGGACAAAGTCCTCAGATGTTGTTCTCGCCCCTCCCTCTTTACCCAGCATGCATCAGAGCAGACTTGTCCATTCTCCAGACTGACAGCTGTCCCAGCATGCACTGCGGCAGCATCAGCTTCCAGGTTAGCGCTCACAGAGCTCAGAGTAATAAGTTAAAGGTTCAGTTTTCTGTTGCCGTTGTTCAATAAAAGTATGTTTTAAGATAATTTGAGGCGAGAACATTATACTTAAAGCTTCACTATATGGCCCATTTACGGGATTAGTCCGTAATAAAAAAAAATTTCCAAAGTTGAGAGGACCGCAGCAACCAGCGGACCTCCGAGGGTAACGGCAGCCAGGTGTAACATTAGCCCGTCATTACCCCGTACCGCCGGCTCTGATGGCGAGTTTTTTTGCTTTATTTGGCAAAACGTTCATTTAATTTGTGTTTATCTGACTGTCCTAGTTATTATTCCCCCACTAAATGAAAAAAATATATTTATTATTATCTAGAGACTGTTAATAACATGAGGTGAAATGCAGCTCCAGACGAGCCGAGCGTGTAGTGATGTCATCAGTACGCTTCTGTTCCAACTGACACATATTTTAGCTCAGGATGTGATTTCACTGATGAGCAGCAACAGCCAAGGATGGATGAAGTTGGATTTGGGTCTCTGTTTGGGCATATCATGAACACTCAAAATATTAACACGCATTTTTATCAAAAGAGATCATGGCGAGTAAGGCCAATTTAAAGGTGCGTTCAAGAGCGAAGTAACAGTCATCGATGCAAAAAAGACGTTATAGCCGATCCAAGTTAAAAAAATCTGAACTTTTCTGACAATTCGTCACATTAGCAATCTAGATAGATAGATAGATAGATAGATAGATAGATAGATAGATAGATAGATAGATAGATAGATAGATAGATAGATAGATAGATAGATAGATAGATAGATAGATAGATAGATAGATAGATAGATAGATAGATAGATAGATAGATAGATAGATAGATAGATAGATAGATAGATAGATAGATAGATAGATAGATAGATAGATGCAGATCAATTGACTTATTAGTTCAACTTTTTGTTGCTTATCTAACA